>NC_085963.1:14516080-14746080 GCF_910591565.1 Cydia splendana | reverse complement strand
AAGGGTTGAGCAAATAGATTTAGCTTTCCAGAAATAAGAGTCGATAAGTTAAGGCTAGTTGAAATATATGAGGGTAAGATTAGCACTTTCTGTGCCTTTTATACACGAGTTATACGACTGTTAATTCGTAGACGTTACTTTAACTATGTAGTAGGTACACTCACCTGTAATAATATAATACTCTTCACGCTCTCGTGGCTCTACAAATAAGATCGTGTCAGAGGGCCTATCGCGGACCATGTTCGAAGTGCTGCCTCCCTGTCACACTTACGTACAAATTTACATGTGCGACAGAGAGGCATCACGTCGAACCTGGTTCGCGGTAGGCCCTCAGATATTTTTGCAACCTTCGTTGTGTAACATATTATTTGATATTATTGAAGGTGACTGTAGGTACCTGAGGAATATACAATATAGAGAAAACGAGTCAAACCAATTGACAGTTTTGAATCTAATCACAATTCTGTTTATACAATAAATAATAGCCAATACAAAATTAGGTTCAACATTTAGAAAGAAATTAAATACTGCGTCGATGTTTTTATTTTCACTAATGTGTACCTAGGTACTCATTTCGCTGAGTTGTTTGTGTTAGGAGGATGTCATAATAACGTGTGTACTCCTGGTTTAAGTACACATGAGGTTCATTTTAAGGCTTTCCGGCACTACTGGCTAAAGAATAGTGAATTTTACGCTCAGCTCTTAAATAGGTAGTAAACATTTACCCTACCAGCACAAACAACTAACGTTCAAAAGTAGACGTCTTAACGGATTTTTGTAAAAAGAAATGTTCTGGTTTCAAATTCTCATCGTGTTCCAAAACCGATACCGTAAAATGGGGTGAGTTGGGTGAAATTTAACTTTCAAACCTCGATAAAATTTTATTTTTACATGTGAAAACTGAATGGTGTATATAATAAGTGGTTCGGACGTTTGTATTTTAGTTTGTATTTTATTTTGGGTAGTTCCATTTCATAACTTTGACGATAAAGAGTGTAGCCGCCGTGCAGGTCAGGATCTCGACGACTCAAATAAAAAGCTTCGATTTGAAGTAAACTATTATAATTTCAATAGGTACTGGTTTTACAAGGGTTCCTTGACTAAACGGTTAAATGTAAAAGTGGTGTGGTAATCGTATGGAGGCTGATGAAAGAGTGATTTGCATAATTTGAATGTCCGAAAATAGTGGTTAAGATTTGGGTGCCTCTAATTGGCCGCGATACATATTATGTGGAGCGCTCCTATTGGTGCTTTAGAAAAAGCTTCCAAATACTAGCCGAGCCCGACGGCTGCGTTTAGTTACTGTATTATACAAATAAAGGTTGCGTTCGCAACAAAGAGGAAAACCCACCTCACCCCGTAGTGCCTTGTATTTGGGGTGAGAGGGTTTTTCATACAAAGGTGATTTTGGAAGATTGTTGGATCGATTTTTTTTATTATGAATATTACTATAGCTCCATTTTAAATTGGAATACATTATTTTTGTAGCAGTATCCTTAAAAACCCACCTCACCCCCCTCTCAATCCTTCTCTCCCCATTCATAAGCCATAGCTTCCTGCAAAACCTACTCACCCCGTTTTACGGTACCTATTGAAATTTGTCGAAGGAGAAAGTGGAATATTTACAAGTTAATAGGCATCTAAGTGCACCTTTTAATGGTACTTTCTAGAGCATTTTGCTCTTAACTCTCGTTTTACTTAGCAAATGGCAATGAAAGAAAATAATCGATGGAAATATCGGCGCCGTAAATGCTGACTGCGTTATTTATTCTCAGCTTTTGAATCGGTTCCTTCTAACGGTAGTTTTAAGTGCCATACAGTCCGGTGGGGATCGTTGTATAGTGTACATAGTTATTTTATGCGGTATACGGCTATGTTTCCATAGGTACCTACTTACCTACATTTCAACGGTTATTGCGAAATATGATTGAATCAAACCTTTAGGATTTAGCTTAAAATGGATTTTATATACATACCCATTATTTTTTAGTAATACGTTGGTCAATGGTACCTATATGTTGGTATTCTACCGATATTAAGTATAAATAAATGGAAGTTAATTACAGCATACTAACAGTTAGCCAATTTGGAACACCTTTCCAGCCTTTCCTGAAGCCCTCAGCTAATCGTGGTCCGTCTGCAAAGCGAATTTGTAGAGGACGCCAAGTAAGCGTTTTCATAAAATTCCGAGCAGATTGTTTAAGAGTGTGGGTAACATATGTGCCACCAGTCCCATCGGTCGCCGACGCTGGGGACGTAGTTCCACTAGTGTCCGACAAACTCGTTAAAAGTTGGTGAAACAACGGAAGAGCTGTTACTCCGAGACACTTGCCGCTACGACGTTAAGCACAAAAGTACTACACGACAATAATATGAAGCATTTTGTTTCGAGGCAAAATAAGGTTCTGTTTAAGCTGATACGTCGCTGGCTCAAAGAGAAAGTTCCGATTTTTCACATGCCGTCGAAACTTGCAAGTGTGCAACGCGTTGCAGAAGTATATTCCGTTATTATAAAAGTTGGTCTAATTTTATAACATAACTTTACGGCGATCTTTCGTAAGTTAAATTGATATTCGTCATTTAATTAGGAAAATGGTTAAGGAGAGAACAAAGCATTTCAGTCTAAATGTATCTTATGTATTTGTTAATGAATATAATATACTTGTAAATTTAACCTATTCATAAATTACGTGATTTCAAATTAGGGGGGGGGGGTCTGGACATCGGATGATGGTAGCATGACGTAGGAGGAAACGGGGTCATTCGAAGCATGATTTTGGGGGGGGGGGGAGGTCAAAAATCGTCAAAAATCGATGACGTAATTTATGGACAGCCCCTATGAGGACCATCGGTAATTTGATTGTACTTAATTAATACATACTTATTATGAAAATATAACATGTAGGTACTTGTAGTAAATAAATATAATTAAAACGAGTTTTTAGAAAATGCAACAAATAACGTACCTAATGCCTAAATATATTACTATACGTAATACTAACATACCTACTATACCTAGTTCTTAATTGATCCAATCTGCTTCAGTTTATAACTGGTTTATATTATTCTAGAAAGATAGGTACTTATGCAAAATTCCAGAAATTAGCAATTTATCCTCCATTTTCTTCATAAGCCATAGGAGCTAATCAGGTAAACCGATCTTAATATTATCAGAACTTTACTGCCTTGATTAAACAGTGCCTACATGTATCACTATTTAATTCCTAGCTTCATGAATATTAAAAACTTATTTGTTTGTTTCTGAATTACGGTTCTGATGCTTAAATCCTACTCAAACATGTTATTAAATTATGTTACTGCTAACCGCTACTATTATGAATTTAAATAGCTTCATAATGGACCGCTCGTGAAGACAATAAACATTCAGATTGAGAACAGATTACGACAACAATTCACGAGTAATCTAAAGAACAATAGCGGTTTAGTGGGGGTCGTTAAAATTATAAATATCCGGGGGCCCACTAACTGCCCCAGTATTCCGTTAAGAGGATTCCCAAAGCTGTAAATTGCGTACGCGAAATATTTACGAGACAGGCTTTCGCAGCATTACAACGACCATGTGGAGAGCACACATTTGCGCATTGCATGGCACGCTGCAAAAATGCAACATGCAGCTATTTCTAGCATGCTAAGGCGAAAGAGCCTATAACTGTCCGTAGCTCGTACGGACGCACGCCTATTTGGCTCCACGTTATACCATTAACACACTGCCAAGTATATGACTGCGCTTGAACTAACAGTATTATGGGAGATGAAACTATCCTGGAAAATGTTCTTATAATAGCTTCTACTCCAAGTTCATATCCAATTTAATGCCTATGAAAGTTTAAAACTGGTTATTGTATTATTTTCACCGATAAAATTTCATAATGCAGAGTTAGTAAGACGATAGATCCGCCATATATACTTATTATATATGTTTACGCAAGAGGTATATGTACTTGAGTTATTGATTACTAATTTTATAGCACTCGACTAAATAGGAACCTTATACGTTAAGAATTCGTATAGGTAGTTAATAAAATCAGTCGTTGTTGCTACAGTAATTTGCTTCGCAACACAATAACTTAGATCTAGGTATTGAATTGAGAAATTGATAGCGTACGAAGATATCGAAATTATGTGTAGATAATTTAGATGCTGCGATATTATTACTTAATAACGCAAAGGTTAGTTTAAGGGTTAGTTGAAATTAACATAAGGCCTAAGGGGAGAGACATCCCTTAAGACGATGAAATAGGGGTAGAATATAAGATGCACTATGGAAGTAGTGACGGAGGAGGGAGAGAGTCACTTTGACGAGGTTGCGGGTGAGGGCAAGTTAATATAGGTACAATGTCTAAAACAACTAAACTGTTACTGAAAATGAACAGTTAGTGTAATGCTACACCACCGCCCATTAATTAAAAATAACATCCAGCAGATGCAAAACTTGGATGTAATTCTTACTTTTCACCTTGTTAAAACCAGTGGTATTAGTCTGTTTATTTAAATAAATTTAAACCTAAGCCAGTTCCCGTTATTCAGCGGAAAACTTAGCAAAATCTGCAAAAAGAAACGGCTTTTAAATAAAACAAAAACTTGCAATTTCTTTGTTTTTACATTGTCCGCGCTGCAGGGAGCCGGGCCGTAAAAAGGGGGGAACAAAAACCGTTCGGCTAACCGCCAAGCGTTAATAAATTCTTGGAATTTTCAGACTAAAGCCCACGTCACACATAACGCGTGACACGGTCCGTTTATGCACGCATGATATGACATTTCAATAAGAATTACATCAAAGTTTAACAAGCAAACTATTTGACTATAGGAAGAAGTCAAAACTAGTATCATCTGGAGGCTCGTCAAAAAATAAAAGTTGAGAAATCCGGGTTTAGACGGATAGGTACAAAAATACAAAGTATATAGAGAACGCTTGATACAAGCAACGTATCATATACCCGCTCCACATTGGACGCATTAAAAACGTTCTTATCAAATTCATTCTCGCCAAAAGAGGTTTAAGAACATGCAAAGGCGAAATTATAATTACCTGAAACAAAAAGCAACCATGCCAAGCCATGCCATCCTGTATAACCCAGTCTTTAATAAAACGGTGAAAGCAATGGTACCGTACCGACCCGCTGTGGAGTGACACTCGTGACCACTGCACCAGTTTTCGCGCTGATAAATGCGTTCCAGCTATACCTTCGGTACCTAAGTACGTACCTACATGACTACTGGACAAGGGCCATCATGCACGCAAAAGGGTACGTTAGTCCCATGAAAATAAGGAATTAAATTGACGGACCGTAACGCAACTTTTACTATAAATTTGTAGGTAGGTAGGTACTTACCTACGTACTTATGCCTTTGAACCAAGTTAAATTACAAAAATTCACAGCACAGAACCCTAGGTCACTAAGTAAGTACCTATACTTTCTAAATTCTCGTTATCAAAGTGAAATGGATATTTATCTCACCAAATACTTAGATAGTTACTTAGAGATAACAGCGTCAAATCGATCAGAACTTGCGATTTTACTTTACCATTAGGTAAAGGCTGTCTGAAGTCTCAACTTTAATGAAACTGTCAATTTTATGCCGCAAGTTTTCTCTGCGTCGAAAGATCGGATTTTATGCAGAAACCTCTGACATCGCTTTTAAAAAGATCAATGCTAAGTGTTCCAAGTTTTAGGTTGGTATAATAAATACAACTATAAGTAGGTACTTGTGCACTTTCGTGTCAGCTACTTATTATTATTATCTACCTCTTCAGAAGTAGAATTCTTGAGGTTGAATATTTTAAGCACACAAATCGACTTTTTCTTAAGGGGCCCACTGATTAACAGTCCGCCGGACGGTATCGGCCTGTCAGTTGTTCGGAACTGTCCAAATTTTGTTCTAACTAACAGGCCGATACCGTCCGGCGGACTGTTAATCAGTGGGCCCCTTTAGGCTAGTCCCAAACTAAACACGTAATCGCAGGCGGCGCGTAGGTACCTAGTGGAGATGCCCACAACTGGTTCAAGTCCTATCTGAAGAACAGAATCCAATTAGTTGAAGTAGAACATTATGATATTAAAAGGAAAACCGTTGAGAAAATATATTCAGAAACTAAACAAATAACATGCTCCATTCCGCAAGGTAGTGTCCTAGGTTGTATCCTATTTTTGATTTACATTAACGACCTGCCAAAGATAATAAACTCCATCAATATCAAATGTTTTTATATGCCGATGATATTTCCATAGTATTCTCAAGTCAAAATAATGAGGAAGTAAACCAAAAAATGAACAGTATCCTAAACGTAATTGTTAAGGGCTACAAATATAATGACCACCAAAAAATACTTTGGTACCCTAAATAAAAAAATCATGCTTACCAAAAAAAATAACTGAACACCAAAAAAATAAGGCCTAAAAATACAAAAGTACCACCACTTTAATTACGACTGCACTTCAAATTGTATTCAAATACCAAATATATTGAATGATCACCAAAAATCATTAATGATCACCAAATCTTGAAGACCAAATTAATGCGATATTTTCACCTAAATAAACCACTATGATTACCAAAAAATGTATACATATTACCAAATAAAGTAAACTGATGCCAAAATTACTAGCCCCTCCCGCTCAACCCCCCGTAGCCCGCACCGCATACCTACCTAACCTAATCTACTTTTCTAGTAGCATTTCGTTATGCTACTAGAAAAGTAAGTTAAACTGCTATCAGTTACGTGGGTTAGGTTAGGTTAGCACTGCGACCCTTACAGAAACGAAATGGTACTAGAAAAGTAGGTTAGGTTAAGTTTCAACTGCTACCCATACAGATACGAAACGCTACTAGAAAAGTGAGTTAGGTTAGGTTTGAACTGCGACCCTTACAGAAAAGAAATGCTACTAGAAAAGTGGGTTAGGTTAGGTTTGAACTGCGACCCATACAGAAACGAAATGCTACTAGAAAAGTGGGTTAGGTTAGGTTTGAACTGCGACCCTTGCAGAAAAGAAATGCTACTAGAAAAGTGGGTTAGGTTAGGTTTGAACTGCGACCCTTACAGAAACAAAATGCTACTAGAAAAGTGGGTTAGGTTAGGTTAGAACTGCGACTGTTACAGAAATAAAATGCTACTAGAAAAAGGTGACGAAGTGGATTAATTAATTTAATAGGATAACGATATATTAAATGTTTGCACATTTTTAATTAAAATGTGGTTACAATTTTTGTGATCATTTACTATTTTTGCGTTTACAATAATTATTTTGGAGCCATTTGCTTTAATAGGATAGCAAGAATTAAAAATTTGGTTATCATTTTACATTAAAATGGAGTTCTAATTTTGGTGGTCATTTACTATTTTTGGGTTTACAATGATTATTTTGGTGTCATTTTCTTTAATATGATAGCAAGATGTAAACATTTGGTTATCATTTCACATTAAAATGGGGTTTGAAATTTGGTAATCATTGACTATTTTTGGGTTAATAATGATTAGTTTGGTGTCATTTCCTTTAAAAGGATAGTAAAATGTAATAAAATTGGTAATCATTTCACATTAAAATGGTGTTATAATTTTGGTGATCATTCATGATTTTAGGGTGGTAAAATAGATTTTTTTGGTATTAAATTTTACTAAATCTGGTGATCAGTTAAATAGCAGCCATTGTTAAGTGGTTTGATGACCATAATTTACTATTAAATCTTTAAAAAAACCAACCTTATACAGTTTAGACCCCATCAAAGATCCCCAATAGATATAAATTACACATACCTGAATAATACTTTCCAACAAATTAGTAATTGCAGTCTTCTTGGTATAAATATCGACGAAAATATCAATTGGTAATATCATATTGACAAAATTAGTACAAAACTTTCTCGATTTACCTACTTATGTCTTACGAAATATTAAAAAAAGCACAGATTTTAAAACGGCCGTTGCTGCATATTATGCATTTACCCAAACCTGCCTCCAATATGGAATCATTTTGTGGGGCAATAGCACAGACATACTACAACTATTCAAAAAAGGTGCATAAGATTTCTTACAAATATTAAAAACCTTGAAACCTGTAGACCTCACTTTAAAAACTTAAAAATTTTAATTTTACCGTGTCTATATATTCTAGAAGCCAGTAAATTTGTCCGCAAGAATCCAAGTTTATATACAAAAGCAACAGACCACCACACATGTGCCATAAATATAAGAAATAAAGATAAAATAGCCATACCATCAAGTAACTTACAAATTAGTAACAAGAGCCCTCACGTAATGACTATAAGAATTTATAATTACCTTCCAAAAGAAATAACTAACGAGCAAACATACACAAAATTTGTTACTAAGCTAAAAACCTACCTATTTAGACCACAGTTTTTACTCCCTGCAAGAGTTTTTCAATGAAAATAAGTATAATTCAAAGATAATAAAATAATAATTTTGTTATATTTAATAGGCGTAGAAATAGATAAATTATAGTGTACCTTTCTAATGTGTATACATATTTTATATGCACGTGTATTTGCATTTGCAAT
The DNA here is from genome assembly GCF_910591565.1 of Cydia splendana. NCBI lineage: Eukaryota > Metazoa > Arthropoda > Insecta > Lepidoptera > Tortricidae > Cydia > Cydia splendana. The sequence continues at coordinate 14,737,542 of NC_085963.1, read as the reverse complement.
GCCCTTGTAGGGTAACAAGTTGTAACCTTATTGTACTTGTAGAGTAAGATCAATATGTGAGCAATAAACATATTCTATTCTATTCTATCTATAGGTATAATACATAGGACAACGAGCACATGACTGGCATTACACTATAGTTCGTTTTTTTTAGCATTAGAAAGAACCTGTAAGAAGGTAAGCGATCTTGACATGTCTTTTAATCCGAGCTTTTAATTGAAAAACGCTTTTTAAAAATCAGTAACTATAACTTATGAAAGCAGAAGAATATAAATGATCGTATTAGATTCATAATTGTTACGTAACTTATTTTTAAAATGTGTTTTTCAATTAAAAGACACATCAAGATTGTTTACCTTATTTCTAATGCTAAAAAAACGAACTATAGTGACTACTTGACTAGCTTCACTATTTCTCCTGTTACAGGACCTATACTATTAGTACGGACCATTTACTTAATTTATTAATCGATAGGTAACAAGTTGTGTATTTTTCATTATGTCAAGCCTCAAAGCAAATTTTGTGTTCCTCGAGTGTCAAGCGGTCGTTTTTGCCTGTAGGCCTAGCACATGATTGGCGCGACAGTATCTCTCGGTGAGATAGACAAACCGTCTTTTTCTAAGGGCCCCTGTACATATTGGGCCAACGCAGGCCAGTCCAAGGGACGCAGACATGCGGTAGAATGAGATAGCAATATCACTTGCTCCCTCTAACGCATAAATGCGTCCCCCAGACTGGCCCACGCTGGCCCAATATGCACAGAGGCCTTTACAATATTAAGAGGGACGGGTAGTCGATCTCGCCGCGAGATACTGTCGCGCCAATGAAGTTATAGGAAGGTTAAGAATTTTAATCCTAGGAATGTTTGGAGAATCCAATCAAATAATTAAATAAAAATACTTGTAAAACATATTTTATTCATTTTTAACAAATTAAACCGTAATATAATCTAATCACAGGTCTATCAAAATTACATTTCCACATTTAAAAACACACTTACCACCAGTTTAAAATGTTACATTTTGGTCCATAGTTATTAAATCCTACATTTATAATATCAATACATCTAAATACAAATAATTATATAATATATTACTAATTTAGAATATCACGTAGGTATTCTAAGTAAGTTAACAAGTAAGTATGTGAATTTCGGGTGAGATTACATGAAACCTCGGAAACAAGTTGAAGAAAAAACTATCAATCATCAATACAAGTATATTACAAAAGATAAATTATTCCAAAATAATCACATACCTAAAAGCGTTCTATAGAAATCGAATATCTAACACTGGATCAAGCATGTCAGTGTTTTATTTCCATGTCAAAGAAAGTTAAGTCTAAAAATAAAATTCCTAAACAAACGGCCAGGTACATAATCAAACCTTAACATATGTCAGTCCATTCATGATCTCAAAACATCGTTCCTCACACAATTACAACTAAGTCACTTTTTAATACAGATACCTAAAATATTCATAATACCTACTTATTACACCTATAGGTAGGTCGTCGATGGTATCTTGGCTAGTTCTTGAAGGGCTTCTTCCTTCAGTTCCGGGAGCGCCGATACCTTAGCTAGTTTAGGGTCCAAGTATCTGTTGTATACAGACTTGTACTTGGAATTCTTCACATTGACGACGATTTTTGCGATTTTCCGAATAATAGGATCGAGGTGTTCCAGAGTATACTCTGAGTAGTAGGTCATCGTGGGAGTCCAAACTTCTTCAAGGGTCTTTCTAGACAGCAAGTAGAGGGAAAGGCATAGAGCGGCGGCGGCCAGTTCTGAAGGGCGGTAGTGTGCCATGCTGTATTCTACCAGGCTGAGGTCAACAAAATACTTCGCTAAATGATGGTTCTTTGATGTCCCGTGAGCAGCTTTGACAAACCTGAAAATAATAACATATTCGTATAAAAAGCATATCCATTTTAATTTTATTCGCGATCTCTTGAAGTTTGCAGCACAAACGGTACACGTCAGAGATGAAACGTAAGATGAGGCGTTGCAGACGCCACGTTCTTCAATGAACTTTCGAGCTTTCATGCAAAATGTATGTTTAGCACATTCACTGCCCCCGACCAGGCGTGGCTCACTCCGCGATTTCGTCGCGTCGCAACAAGTAGCTAAAAGTACATCCGTTCCACACCAATTTTGGTGGCTAGCCATAAGCCGCGAGTGGCGCTGTCGCCACCTAGCGGTCATATCTGTCCTGATCGTAACAGACGCGTTTTGTTAGAGAGTGAGTCTTCTGTACCTAGTACTATTATCTATTCTGTGCCCCGACGCACATGTGTGTCCACCGTCATACAAGTTTGTTCCTACGCCACGCCCCCTGGCAGTGAATGCGTTAATACGAGGATTAGTGTTGCGATGTAAAACTGTAATCAGTGTATTTTCCGAATACCTTACTAGAATGAATACAAATAAATACTAGATTCTTATACTCAATACTAACGTTATTATATCTATGGTCTTCAGTGAGGTAGAAATGGTTTGCCATACAATAGGGTATTTTCCTACTAGTCAAATCAGTTACTTTTTTAGCACTGTCTAAACGATTTGCTAATATGGAATTTATATGAAACATTACATCGTGACGTCACGGTCAATTCGCCTACTTTTTATATTTCTATCCGATTTATTAAATAGAACTTGTGTTTAAAAGTAACTCCTATCTGTGTTTATCTAATAATTATCTTTTTTTTTTAATTTATTTACACAAAAGGTACATATATACATGCTCATAAACAAAATTTACAATATCGCCAAACTGTAACCAGTTTGTTGGCGAATGAAGCGCTCACTTAACTAATCGAATCATGCACCTAAACAAAACAATTAGTAACTAAAACAATAGGTAATCCTTATTATAATATAAAAAACTAACATGCATAGATGCCTAACAAGTCTTCACATTGTCTCAAAGTTTAATTTTCTAAAAGGTATGTTTTTAATCTCTTTTTAAGGATCGGCTTACTTAACCTAGGTTTACCTCTTAGCCACCCTATTTCGTTAAACAGCCTAGCCACTAAATATTTATTTAACCTTTTCCCATAGCCCACATATCCCACATGGTGCTTTATTTCATGGAAGGTGTAAAATAATTTATTTTAAATACAGTATAATACCCTATTCCCAGTCATCAAGGTGCTCAATATCTGAACATGCACTTTTATGAGGCTTTGTTGAGATATTTGTGAACACCCTTGACTGCTCCGGAATACCGTAGCGTAGCGACCAAGGCACGGTATTCCTTCCCACTTAAAAACTGTTATATATCCAGAGGGAACGAAACATAGACGGGTTACGGCTCAGCCACGACATTGCGCGACTTTCGACGACGGCAATCATAGGTTAGAGCGAGACAGCGATCGGACCTTTCGTCCCCACCTATGGTTGCCGCCGCTGCCGTCGCCAGTCTCGCAATGTCGTGGCCGAGCCGTTACCACAGAATAAATAATAGTACTAGGTCCAGAAGACTCACTCTCTAACAAAACGCGTCTGTTACGATCAGGACAGGTATGGCCGCTAGGTGGCGACAGCGCCACGCGCGGCTTATGGCTAGCCACCAAAATTGATGTGGAACGGATGTACTTTTAGCTACCTGTAGCAAAGCGACGAAATCGCGGAGTGAGCTACGCCTGCCGTTACGCACAGCGCCGACGATTTTATAAATTGTCTAAGACATCGGTTACACGCTAATTCTGGCGTCAGTTCAGTCCATCAGTCCATTCGAGTTTTGACTGATGGAAAATGGACACGGTTACACGATCAGTCCAGACTGACAACAGACTGATAAAATTACGACACAGTCGCCGTGTGGACACAGAACGCAACACAGTCATTTAGTCTTGTCTAATATGGTGACTGACGCGAGAATGACACGAACAGGTTACACGATCAGTTACCTATCAGTTTTCTGTCATTCAAAATGGACTGACGAATATTATCTAAAAATTTAAATTTTCATCAGTCCAGACCATCAGTCCATCAGTCCGCGTGTTACACGATAATTCTCCCGTCAGTCTGACCAGACTGATGGACTGAACTGACGCCAGAATTAGCGTGTAACCGATGTCTAAGCTTTACGTGGTGGTAATCGTATCAATTCCTTCAGTCTTGCTTCCTTGCTACAAATAGGTCAGTGTGCTGTAAAATCTGCTACGATTATGGTAATTTACCTTCTAAGGAAGCTGAGCGGTATGGGCCGAGCGAGACAGAAGCCCAGCTTGGCCATAATGTCCCTCTCGCACTGGAACACGTCGGCCTTGCTGTACGCGTTGTCGGTCACGTACACGAAGTCGCCCACCTCCGGAGCGTAGATCTCCTCATATTTGGACGCCAGGAACATCGCTGTGACGCCGACTAGCTGCAGCTGGTTGCGTTGGACGTTTGGTACCGCCTGAAATGAATTAATAAGTTTAGCCAAACATATCGTGTGCAGAGTTTTTTTTTTCTAATAGTTTCCTCATACGCTGTTCCGGCATTCGAGGGCTGAACTCAATAATGGCAGAATATTAATGGCTAGGCATAGTTAAAAAACGAACTATGGGGCTGTCCATAAATTACGTCATCGATTTTTGACGATTTTTGACCCCCCCCCCCCCCCCCCTATAATCATCCAAAAATCATGCTTCAAATGACCCCATTTCCTCCTACTTTATGCTACCGTCATCCGATGTCCAGACCCCCCCCCCCCTAATTTGAAATGACGTAATTTATGAATAGCCCCTATGTACTTTCGGTACCTACAAAGAAAACTTCAGGCATGCCTAACTTAAGGTAAGGGGCTTTGTTTTTTAATAGCCGTAAATATTTTTGCCTCTCCAATCTTGTCATACAATAAATAAGCGTCAAATTACACGCAAAGACATCAATCGAAAGATTGTACTGATCAATTGTAGGGGCCCACTGATTAACAGTCCGCCGGACGACATCGGCCTGTCAGTTAGAACAAAATTTTGACCGTTCCGAACAACTGACAGGCCGATACTGTCCGGCGGACTGTTAATCAGTGGGCCCCTAATAATGGATTACAGTGGATTACCAGTCGTCTTCATAATCCTAACATTGGCACAAAAAATGCAAATCCAAAATTCTATTAACTCAGTACTATATTTTGATACTTAGAATAAGTACTTTATACCTTCGCGTAAGCATTACTATGGCCGTTAGCAATTAATGAGAGAAGAAACAAGAATATTTTATTTACCTGCAAATATCTATCAATAATTCCAACAGTTAGATGGAATGTTTCCAAAACTAGGGAGAACTGGCGCTGCACCTCCACCAGCCAGTCAATGAGTGTGGCCCTCATCTTTCCCGTGATCACAGACTGCAAAAAAAACATAAAAAAAATTTAAAGAGGAAACATTTTCCACTAACTACTAACTATTAATGTACCTTGTAAATGCCTGCAATGATTTGTTACACAACGAAGGCCGCAAAAATATCTGACAAGATCTTATTTGTAAAGCCATAAGAGCGTGTTACATATTTTTGCGGCCTTCGAAGAGTAACATATTATTGCAGGTGACTGTACCCTATACTACTACCGAATGAATACTAGCTTTAGCAAATACCATTTTTAAGAAATCATGAAGTAATTAAATAGCAAATGGCCTGTGCTACTAACTAGATAAAAAAGATTAACTTACTTTAATGAAAAAAGGTGACACTAGGTCACTAATATTCAAATTCCTAAACTGCTCTAAATAAATACATGTATGCAATATCTATCATGCAAGTTGCTCACAAATATCTAAACACGCCTCTATTGTCAAGGCACTAGAGTTCCTGTTCAGATATATTTGACTACCTGGGCCGCTCTGATATATCTGATGGCAACTGTTCACATTTCCCTGGTTATCCATTTCAAGATTACCCACATGTTTAGCACAAAATTATACAATCAATCTTTTATTTTGTTACGAAAAAGCCTAGCAAATAATAACTATACACGAGACAATTATTACCTTTAGGGCTCATTTAGATGATGCGAGAACTCGTATGCGAGTTTCATTACATTGCGGTTTTTGATCGGTCGGTTGAATTGGACGTAACCAACAGTCCGCAATGTAACTAAAATCGCATGCGAGTTCGCGTGCCGTTTAAATCAGCCCTTATTCTAAATTTTAGCTAAAAGAAAAACTTAATATTGTAAGTCTAGTTTTTAAGCTACACTTACCTGTTTTCTCAAATGATCAGGCTCAATAGCATACTTCAGCTCCAGCTCAGTCAAGTAATGGTAAATGTCCTTAATATAGCATGACATAAGCAAAGGACTATTATTGTCACCGGCATCAATATCTTCCACATCAGAGGGCAACGGAGGATGCTCCTTTTCAAGTTGCGAGTCCTTATTTACAGTCTCAGCTAACTTCAGTTTTCCCAATGATTCTGTGGGCTCTTTTAATACTGGTTTAGAATCTTCTTTTACAGCTGATAATCTTGACGGCTTCTTAGAGTCCTGACTCTGTTTTCTTGGCTTCAATATGTTTTCATCATTGGTCTTATTTTGTTGAGTCTCCTTGAGGACCGCCTGGATGACAAATTTTGATAACAACTTGATATAACATAAGATGAAAATGTTTTATAAAATGTACTGTAGGTAAGAATAAAACTGAATTAACAGAATATAATTAAAAATCAGGACTTGCAAACTTTTAACAGAAGCCTGTTGTAAAATACACACAGACTTGTATGGAGTACGGAGTAGCTGAGAAATTGAGATACGAGTTTGGTTACCACTTTGGCTTAGCCCACATTACCCTTGGTTTAAATCCCAATAAAAACATCTGTGTAATATAAGAATGAACATAAACATTTGTTCCTAAATTGCTTAGTACAGTCACCTGCAATAATATGTTACTCTTCGAAGGCCACAAAAATATGCGAGGCTCTTATGGCTCTACAAATAAGATGTCAGATATTTTTGCGGCCTTCATTGTGAGACATTTTGTTGCAGGTGACTGTACCCATCACAAGCCAGATTGAACTTACAGTAGGACTTATGTGTAAAGGAATGTCCTATAGTATTTCTTACCCAGTATCATTACTATAAAATTTAAAAGCAAAGTTTACCTTAGTTCTGGCTATTGCTTTAGCAGCGAGCCCGGCTGTGCTTTCTTCTCGTCTCAATGGTGGCCTTGAAGAGGGCTGAATGATTGGCTTGGCGGCCGCCAAGCCTGTGTCAATCTTGGAACGCACATGGCTATAGTTGCTGCAATGCAAATAAAATGCATCAAGTCTGTGCAAAGTGCCATAACAAATAAAAAACAAGTAACGTATTAAGGCTAATACATGAAACCAGTAAAATAAAAAAAATAAGCCACAATAAAACGCTCAAAAGATTCGAGTTTGATGATCATAACACATACAAATATCACTTAAAACTAAATGTGAGGCATTCAATTACTGAGAATCCAAAACTGCAAATCATTAACGCGATTACAAACTTGAGGGTAGATCTGCTTTCTTACCTTTTAATTGTGGCCCGATTTAAAGTAGCCTTCTTCTCATATTCTGCGGTGGCTACTGCCACTTTCCCGATTGCAATGTCCCGCTGAGCTTGTGCGTTGGTGTTCAAATCACCCAAGGCTCCGCGAGCACTCAACCCCTGTCTTTTGATAGGGAGAATCGCATTGCTTTTTCCTTTAAATACATTCGCGTTTTCTTGATCATGAAGATTGACCTGTTGCAAGAAATAAGATAAAATTGTTCGCCATATAATGTAAATAACACCATATTAATTAACACGTCGTCAACAATGGCTTACCAATCGTTGCTGCCTCCTCACTTGGATCTCCATTTCTTTCTAGAATTGACCGAAGTAGCTTTATATTTTCTTAGAATGATTGAAAATGTTGCAGTGCACGTAAATAACGTTGAAAAGCTACAGTTGCAAGTGTCAATCAGTTGCGAGACATCATTGCAACATAAAAATTTATAAAGCACTTGGTAATGTAGCCTCTCTTGCTTGACGGCCGACTTAAAATTAACGGAAAAGATTTGATTTCGACAACCCAGCTGTGATGCAACTCGCTGATTGGTCATTGAGAGTTACGTTGTAATCAACACAAAAGCTTTTTGTATAAATATTAAGTTTATTGTAATAAGTATGAATAAACTGATACAATAAATATATATATTATTTATTTGCATCACCAATCTAATAATATATATTAATATATTATAAATTTCGTAATGATAAATTTAAAAACCTCTCAGTTGACTATAACTCAGAGACAATGATCAGCTGTTTTTAGATGGTCTATGACTACAATGCTTTTTTTAAGCTTTTCATAGGTTTCATTCTAAATACTCAAAACAAATTATTTTTTACAACACCTTCTACAAATCTAATATTTTCTTAAAATAATACTTTTTTTAATAACGACGTTTTCTATATATTATAATTTATTCATCTTAAGTCTATTTTCAACTTCTGATTGTCTATGGAAATTAGTGTTGCTAGTTTTTAATCAATCGGCAATTTCAACGTTTTTATCTATCCTTCCAGTTCAGAAGCCAGCAGATCCAAAGCCGTCGGTGAAGTCTGGTGCCCAACAGCCAGATCCAGCACCCACAAAACCTGACCATCTGACTGAGACACGCCGATCTCGACCGCGTCGTGGAGTTGGTTCATCGACCCAAAGTAAGACGTGCGCCACAAAAAAGGCTGACTGTCCTCCAACGGCCCCTGCTGTAAGTAGCCCCGGGATATCGCCAGCGCTGTTGCCGCCCGCCACTGGTCCGGTGCCACAGTCTCCCTGCACCTCTGGCCTGCGTGCTGCGGGCCCTCGCGTGGTCAGCCTGCACGTATATAACCTCAGCGAGGAAACCACCACGGAGGATGTCGTGCGCCACGTCCAGACCAGCATGGGTATCGCAGCACCAGTGTGCCAGCAACTGGTGGTCACTCGTGGAAACTACACTTCGTTCCGCCTAGATGTGCCAGCTGACAAGGTGAAAACCGCCAAGAATGTTGCCAATTGGCCGTCGGGGGTTGGAGTACGATATTTTAACGTCGTACAACCAAAAAACTCCAATGCACAACGCGAAATCACGACAACACGGTAACAACAAAATTCACAATCATTCACCAAAACGTACGATCGATTTGTGGAAAAATTTCACTACTTGAACTATTATGCTTTGATGAAAACCCAGATATACTTGGATTAAGCGAAATTTGGTGTAATAAAAGTGAATTGGAGCGCGTTAGGTTAGGTGGGTACACGCTCGCGAACGGCTACTGCCGCGCTCGCGCCGGCGCGCACGGTGGGGTAGCTATTTTCTTACGCGACAATATACAATATAAGTTACGAAATGACCTACATAACCTATGTGTTCCATATCACATAGAATTCACTGCAATTGAAATACCTTATTACCATATGATTATTATTGTATTGTATAGGACATGTAATGGCGACATTGATATTTATTTAGAACGTATTGAATTATTATTAAATAAGCTAACTGACGAAAATAAAAAGTACCTCATTGTTGGCGATCAAAATGTGGATTATCTATCTGACAATAGTTCAAAAAGGCGGGTGGATGACGTACTTAATTCTTTTGGTTGTATAAATCTTGTAACTTTTCCAACTCGCGTTACGGACGACTCTGCCTCGTCCATTGACTGCGGATTAGCTAACTACGCGCGCGAGCATCTCACAGTAACAGCAGTGGATACCGCTATAAGCGATCACAACGCGCAGCGGTATGTGTTTACTATAGAAAAGTTAGACACCAAAGCGAATACGACAATGGAACGCCGATTATTCAATAGCCAATCTATTTATGCATTTTACACTGACATTTCATATTACAATTTTAATTTTATTTATGATAGTACTATTGACATTAACTATAAATTTGATAAATTATTTAATATATTGACATATTATATAGACTTACATTTTCCAATTAAGACATTGAAGTTAAGACAGAAATCAACTGTTCCATGGGCGACAGACGAACTGTTTGGATATATGCAAAGGCACCGCGACCTTCATGAGATATTGCGCCAATATCCTGACAACCAAATCATATCAGACTGCATAAAGCATTACTCGCAATTAATCAAGTCAGAGACATTACGAGCCCGTCAACAATATGTTGAAACTAGACTGGCGGAAAGTAAAAATCCATCTAAAGAGATATGGAGGATTGTTAACGAAGAGGTCGGCGTGAAAAAATGCACCCAAACCGTTACTCTAAAAAAACCTGACGGGACCGATTACATGTCTCATGAGGAAATCCCTAATGCATTTAATTCTTACTTTTTAAACATAGCTTCGAAAAACGTGATAAACAGCGATGAGTCATTATCCAAACAGTACGTCAGTAGGCACTTGGATGGCTCTGATATACCGACATTCACTTTTCCTGTCGTAACACGTGAACTGCTAGACAAGACGATTAAGTCTATGTTAAACACCAGGACTACAGTTGACGTTTATGACATATCTTTAAACATTATATTAAGTATATGGCCTATTTTATCTGACATTTTAGAATTTCTATTAAATGACATGTTTCTAGTTGGTACATACCCAAGTGTTCTTAAAAGTACACGAGTATGCCCTGTATATAAAGGGAAAGGAGACAAGAGTGATGTAAACAACTATAGACCCATAACCATCGTGCCTACCATCTCAAAGCTGGTGGAGTCCATTCTATCATCTTCCCTAATGGCCCACTTGGAATCAAATAAGCTACTTACTGACCATCAGTACGCATACAGGCAAAAAAGATCCACCACCATGGCGGCACATAAGATGGTAGACTGTATTACGACTGGTCTAGATGATAGGTACAAAATGGCGGGCATACTGTGCGATCTTTCGAAAGCATTCGATGTAATAAATCATAAATTGCTTCTAAATAAGTTAAGTATGTACGGTATTACTGATTCCGCTCTAAGTTTGTTTGCATCATTCTTGTCTAGCCGTAAGCAGGTGGTCAAAATGTCCATAGGTGGCAAAACAGTGTCTTCAGTCACTGGTTTTGTCAATTTGAGCATCCCTCAAGGGTCGGCAACTGGCAACACATTATTTTTATTATTTATTAATGACCTCCCGTCGGCAATTACGAGTGGCAATTCTATTCTATTTGCCGATGATACAACAGTCATCGTCAACGCAAAAACGCACACGCAGCTTGCTGAACAAATTCACGAAGCAAGTGACCAACTGCAAACGTGGTTTTCCTCTAACGGCCTGCTCTTAAATATGGCCAAATCACATGTTATGATTTTTTCAGGACGTAACGCTGAAGTGCCACCGTGTATTGCTGACGGGCCTATGCCTATATGTAATGAGACCAAATTTCTAGGTTTTACACTTGACTCAAATCTGCATTGGAAGTGCCATGTTGACGGGCTATGTAATAGGTTGAGTAGTGCTATTTTTGCTATAAAAAAACTACAACCATTGATATCTAGGAAGTCACTGAAGGCCGTATATTTCTCGCATTTTCACTCCTTGATGTCATATGGTACGGTTATTTGGGGCAATTCCACGGATGCAAATCGCGTACTAATACTCCAGAAACGTGCGATACGGTTACTGGCAGGAGTTAAACCCAGGCACCCTTGTAAGGAACTATTTAAGCAAAATCGAATAATGTCGCACTACTCACTATACATATTCGAAGTATTGATGTTCGTTAGAAAAAACTTGCCACTGTTTAAACGTGTTGAGGTCACGGGCAAAATAATCAGATCCACGGGGAGACTCAGAACAGTGCCGCGACGCATGGCACTTTCATGCAAAAACCCGCGAGTAATCGGCCCGACATACTACGAGCGTCTACCCGCTGAATTACGAACGGAAACATCTGACGAAACATTTGAACGTCAACTGAGAGTCCTTTTATTGGATAATCCACTTTATTCTGTAAATGAGTATATGACCCTGACATTTTAAATTGAAAATTGAATCGTATAAATTTGACATGTTCTCAGTTATTGATTTATGTATATTGTAATATGTACCTAGTATTTTATTTAGAACATGACGATCATTAAGAGATACTCGTACTAAGTTATTACCGTATTTTGTTTTGACATGAATGGATAAATTGTTGACATAAGATTAATTATTGCAAGACATTTTTTAATTTGAATGTATTAAATAATATTATGTAAATATGAATGACGATCATAATATAAATTCGTGTAGATTAGTCTAGCATAATTTATAATGTAATTTAATATTATGAGAATAAATATCTAAATCTAAATCTAAATCTTTAAGTAAACATTTATTACATGTTACAATATGATTTATGATATGTAGTTCAAATCTTAGAGAAAATTCATATTTATTATAGTTATGTACACTTTACAAAAATGCAATAATTAAATTACTTGATATTGACAACTATGTATCATGGTGCACAAATTTGTTTCTCATTTCTACCCACTTATATGGTATGTTTTTAGTTGATTTTTAAGGAACGGGTTATGTAATCAACTCAGGTTTGCCTCTTAACTAACTTGTTTCGTGAAACGGCTTAGGCATAAAATATTTATTTAACCGTTCGTTTCCCCGTTGACGGCTGGAGGTTTAATATATAATAAATCACATCTTAAAAATATAAACTTAAACTTTAAGTAAGTTTTTTGTATTAGTCATTAAGTAACCTAGTTCTGTTAAAAAAATTGTTCCTGGTTCCCCGCGGTACAGGCAAAGCCTAGTGCGGAGACCCCTGACATAATCTGTAACCTATATTCTTGAAAATAAATACTTTTTACTTTACTTTTACTTTTTATATAATGAGCTATAGTAAAGCTAATTATTCCTTTATATTTATAAAATAAACCTCAAAGTAAGTAAATACAATTGTACTCTAATTTAAACAACAATTTTGCAAAGGGTTTGATATGACATATTGAAAACAGTCAGCAAAGTGATTAGTTTTGCATCTCTGCATACAAATATGTATGCAGTTGCAGGAGGTGTGCTAAACTTATGTTTTTTATTATTGTACATCAAGATATTACAGCGTACGTGGCTGTAATATATTTACAACGAACTTATTCAAACTGTCTTGAGTTTGAAACAAGAGTTTAAATCCAAACAAATCACATGTGACTCTCGATATATGGGCGACTAATTTCCTGCAACACATTCTATCGATCGAACAAATCTCGCAATGTATCTATAGTCGCACCAATAAAAGTCTGCAGCGGATTTGATAGCCCACGCAGTGTAAGTGTTTATTTATACGTCATAATTTCATAGAAGTTTGACGTTTAAAATTACGCTTGCACTGCGTGGGCTATCAAAATCGCTGCAGACTTTTTACGGTCTAACTCTTAAATCTTTTGCAATTTGTTGCAAGGTTAGTAGTCTTAGAACAAAGAAATAATAAACTCGACTTTTATTATCAGTAAAATATCAGGAACAGTTTGGCAACACCAATCGACGACAGACGTCATTTAAATGTCAGTCGGCTGAAGAGCGAAAACTTGTATCCACTATCGATAATATCCGCAATAGTTTCCAATTTTATCCAATTACTCTCTCACTAAGCAAAAAAGAAATTACAGAAGACAGAAGTCTTACCGGATATCACCACGAATTTCATCAAATGTAATAATCATTCATTCAGTGTAAACGTGTAATTCTTAACCTAGGTTACGCACGGCGTCATTGTAATAATCTAATTCGATTTGCATTCAGTTTTTGCAACAATGGTGCAGAAAGGGCCTCGACCTTTGGTGCTGTGCGGTCCCTCGGGATCTGGAAAGAGTACTCTGCTGAAGCGCCTTCTCAAAGAATTTCCCGATAAGTTTGGGTTCAGCGTTTCTCACACGACGAGAGGCCCCCGGCCGGGAGAGAAGAATGGAGTCCATTACCATTTCACTACAAAAGATGAAATGCTCGCTGCCATTGAAAAAGGTGAATTTCTAGAAACCGCTACATTCAGTGGGAACACCTATGGGACAAGGTACGTTTGAGTTTTTCTGGGTACAGGCTGACCATGTGCTTTTTCACAATATTGTGATGTGAACCTTGGCAATGTGCCAAAAGTTCATTGTGCCTATTTTGAAACCAGTGTTTACCCTGCTGAACCAAACAGAATCAGCACACTCGCTTGAAAATACATTGAATATGAATTATTACATCTTGTAGTTATATTTCAGTATGTTGACTCACTATATTCTGGTTTCCTGTTACACAGACATTTCATAAATGCTGCGTGTCCATATCCACATGTAAAATCTAGATTTTGGACTAATTTTACTTAACTAGGACCTGTGGGGCCTTTAACTTTAATAATGCTGACCCACATTGCTACTTGATTTTGCATATTTACATTATTTTATTCATCATTTATTATGTGGCCGGAATATTTGAAATAAATTACACAATCCCAATAGTATATACATGTATGTATGCATCTACTTTGGTTTTTTGATACAAATATTTATCATGAGATGTCCATATCAGAGTCCAGTTGTAATTGATATTTAAAAATTAAACTTATTATCGCTTGTAAAGTTGTTCTTTTACCATCAAGCTCCACTATTGTTGTGCCATTTAGGGTCTAAGCTAAATTGGTTGTTCAATACTTACACTATAGAATTTCTAATTTAGCAAGAACCCTAAATGGCATAACAATCCCATGTGGTGACTGTACACTAAATAGCATTTATAAATACATTGTCCTGCTAATGTCCTGAAGATAGTAATAATCTGCCTGTCACCCTCGTATGATGTATTTATCAACAATGATTACATTATGTTTATGTTAGCCAAGTATGTTTTTTATTTACTAACAATATCAACACAGCACTACTGTGTTGTTATGACTGTGTGTAGTAGTTATAAATTTAATAGCATTTATTTGTAAACATACAATAATGCAGGTCATGATTATCATAATAATTATGAACAAGGAGACATTTAGTACTCATTAAAACTTCTTATGAGTATGACTAACTGCATAGCTGAAATTAGGGAACGCCCCTGGTTCTGAATTTGTTTGACGAGAACCAGGAAATCCTGGTCCGGGACTGATTTTGTACTGAAAACAAGTTTGGAACATACCCTAGAAAACATTATCAACTGTTTATGAAAAGTTTAGTTCCAATATTTTTAGAAACTTTATACTCCTATACTAACAAACCAGATGTTATACTAATATTTAAAATGTGAAAGTTTCAGTTTAACAATTTACTAGAAAATCATCTTTGAATTGATTGTCTTATTATTCCAGTAAGAGAGCTGTAGAAGATGTTCGCCGCACTGGAAAGATCTGTGTACTGGATATTGAGATAGAAGGTGTGAAACAAGTGAAGCGCTCAGACCTCGACCCTCTACTGGTGTTTGTGATGCCGCCTTCAATCAATGAGCTGGAGAGACGCCTGCGTGGACGCAACACGGAGTCTGATGAGGCACTGAAGCTGAGACTCGAGACAGCGAGGAAGGAAATTGAATATGGTAAATATTTGTTTTGTTATATTTTTGCTTTGGAACTCACCTTTTCTTAACATATACTGGGAATATTGACTCATACATTAGAAAATTTTGCCATAGGTAATGGTAAGTTTTAAGGCGATAAAAGCAATGAAAAGTTAAATTTTAAAATTATTGACATAAGTAGATATACTTAGATACTCATATAAAATTAGACATGTATTGATTTAGGGCAGTGAATTTACTTTCACTTTTGTTGGCTATTTTCCACAACAACATGTTTGCCATCTTGGCAATACCCAAATAATAAGTCATTGCCTATAATTTTGTTTTGTTTTGTTACCTGGCAATTTTGAATGCAAGAGGACAACACCACCATTTACGGGCATGTTAACAAATCTAAAGGTGGGTCCACACTTGTGACATGATGATGGACCGGACTATGTGGCATCGCTACAGGACATGTTACGCTAAATGTGGACGGCTAAATCTATGTTGTAGGTTACGAGGGGCGTTCAAAATATTCTCGGTATTGATATCTTACAACCTCTTCTAAAATTTCTTTTGTTACTGGCCGCTAAGGTTTATTCATTGACATTAAAAAAAAGTATAATTCGAACCGAGATGTTCTTTTGTTTTTCTGCAATTGCTGAACAAACATGAACATCATGTGCGAATTGACAATGTTAACTAAATCAGAACATCAATGCGTCATAAGATTCTCGACAAAACAGGGTAAAAATAAAAAAACCATAAAAGAGGAAATGGATTGTGTTTACCGTGAGTCTGCTCCTTCTTTATCTACCATTTAAAAGTGGTCAAGCGAATTTAAGGGTGGAAGGGCTAGTATTGAAGATGACCCTAGACCTGGTCGGCCTGTAGTAGCTACTTCACAAGAAAATATTGATAAAGTGGAAAAACTTATATTGGAAGATGGTCGAGTGAAGGTAAAATCTATAGCTCAAGTAACCAATCTTTCTATTGGTATCGTACATGATATTATCCATGACCATCTTAATATGTCAAAAGTAAGTGCAAGATGGGTTCCGCGAATGCTGACTCGGCTTCAAAAAGACATGCGTGTAGCGTGTAGTTCCGATGTTATTGACCTGTGCGGTGAAAATCCTGATGAGGTGCTGCAAAGAATAGTTACTGGAGATTAAACCTGGGTTCATCATTATGACCCAGAGAGTAAACAAGAGTCCATGCAGTGGCACATTAAGGGTTCAGCTCATCCCAAGATGTTCAAGGTCGTCCCTTCAGCTGGCAAGGTCATGGCCACGATATTTTGGGATTCTGAAGGAATATTACTAATCGATTATAAAGAAAAAGGTGTAAATATCACAGGACAGTACTACGCTAACATTCAACGTCAATTAAAGGATGCTATCAAAGAAAAGAGGCGAGCAAAGATAACCAAAGGTGTTCTGCTTCTGCGTGACAACGCCCCCGTCCATACTGCTCATATTGCCAAGGCAGCTATTGTTGAATGTGGGTTTGAAACTGTTACTCACCCACCGTATAGTCCGGTCTTAGCCCCCAGCGTCTTCTTTTTGTTCCCCAATCTTAAAAAGGATCTGCATGGAATATTTTTTTTCTGATGATGAAGCATTGAAGGCGGCAGTGGAGGAGCATTTTTACACCAAAGACAAAAAAATTTTTTTATCGGGGATTTAAAAAAAATTGATCGATCTTTTAAGTGGATGAACATAGGGAGGGAGTATATTGAAAAATAAAAATATCAAACTTTTCGTACTTGTTTGTTTTCATTTTCATACCGAGAATATTTTGAACACCCCTCGTAGATCAGGATCGGTGGAAGTGGATTCGTACCGCTACCACTCGCTTTCATCGAGAGTATCGAGACACACACACACACACGCACACACACTCTCTCTCACACACACACACACACACTTTCGCTCACATACATACACACACACACACTCACACACAAACACTCACACACACACACACACATACACTCTCGCGCACACACACACACACACACACACACACACACACACACACACACACACACACACACCCACACACACACACACACACACACACACATGCATGTGCTGCGTGAATGATTGAACAGCGCGGCGGCGAGGTGCGGGCGGGGGACGTACCGACTAGGGCTCCCGGTATCCGTGTTACACGCCGAAACGAATACCCGTGTTCTTAAGACCGGCGGTGCTAAAAACACGGTTTACACGGAACCGCCGAGTTCCGGATACGTATCCAAGAACCGTTCCCAAGAAACGTTTCTCAGATACGTATCTCCGTTTACACGGGTACTTAAGACCGGCCCGAACGGATCCGAAACAGTTTGAGCTAATCAATGCTCTAGCTCTGGGTATGCAAGGTCTAGTATTGAATGTTGACTTCAGATGAACTCGTTTAGCGTACGAATTTTTTTTTTAATTATTTATAACAGTTTTAACACATGTGTTAATATAACATATTTAACCAACTACACAATACAGGGTCATTTTTGAACCGTATGCCATATTGTGCGAGGTGATTAGGTATGCCATACTGAACAACTTTTTGTATGGGACCAACTCCGAAATTCCAACTCCAAAATTTTTTTTGGCCGTTTCATATATTTTGGTCGAGTGGATGTCGACGTTTTCTATGGGAAGGCCAAATTTTTTTGGGATTTCGAGGTTGGTCCCATAGAAAAAGTTGTTCAGTATGACCTACCTAATCACCTCGCACAATATGGCTAACGGTCCAAAAATGACTAACAACAAATACTAAAAACAGAATAAAATAAAGACTTAAGTGGGGCTCTGGGACTTAAGTACTTGGATGGGTGACCGTTTTTATAGATGATGGTACGGAACCCTTCGTGTACGAGTCGAACTCGCACTTGGCCAATTTTTTTTACTATTATTGCTTTTAAGTTAATTTCATTACATATTACATTTCAATCAAATAAACACATTTTATATATAATGGTGTAAGTTATATAGTTTCGCGAAGAATAGGTATGCAGACAAATACTACCTACTACTGCTTTGTGGTTATTTGTTATTTTTATCAATTACCTAACTGTGTTAACTAATCTACCAACGAAGCAAAAAAAGTACAGCGGCATTTGAAACGCAGGATTTCACGCGAGAACCTTAAAAACCTATGCTACCTTGGTTACCTTGCAATTATATTGCTAAATACATTAAGATAGATCTCAAAATTGGTAATCATTCATGTTGACTGGGGTCACTTTCACACTAGTGCTCAGGTAATAAATGCCGGCCGGTGGTGTTCCATTCATTAGAACTTTAGAACGTGTTGTTTTCCAATACCCTTTTGTCTGATATCGCCGAAAACAAGTAGAGTCCCAAACCATTATCAGAACTGCCATAGCTAATTATAAGCTTTATGTCGGTGTAATAAGGAGAACCTGTCTACACATATATGAAATTGTAACAAATGCAGCGGCTAAAATTAAAGAAGCAAATGTATCGAAGCAAATGTATCGAAGCAAATGAACACGAAATAAATATGACTTTTAAGATATTGTGTTTAGGTAAGTAGGTATGACTCCAGTTCGCCACTTAGTCGGCCAATTCGTAAAATACAGTCTTTCCAAGTTACTTTAATTTAAAATCGTTTTGTTGTTTTGTTGCTAAAATTGTAAATAATATTTATTAGTACAGTCTTAAAGTTCATTTTATATGATAATAAGATAATGAATTTAAGAAAAGTCTTACTTTTCATAAATTCATACTAAATTATATTCTTCTTCTTCTTCTTCAAGTGCCATCTCCGTCCAGGAGGTCGGCGACCATATCTCTATATGTCTCTCTATGTTCAGTCATGCGAATTAGTCTATCTATATATGAAATTATATTAAAAGTTGTAAATACATTACTTATTGGCAGATACACATGATTACAGTGTAAACTCTTTATAACGTCACTCGATTACGCCAAACTCCTTAAAATGTCGAAATTGCTTGACTTTGGTTGGTTTACCTTGTTTTCTATACAGTAATACACTCTATATAGCGTCACGCTCACTCTATTTAACGACAACAATACGGCATAATACATCATTAAGAAATACTTTCTAAGTTGCCGAAATTGATATAAACTGCAGCTGTGTACGTTTTTTTGTTTGTTGTTTTATTATCTAGCACGTGTTTACTTCGACTGACGTACCGGAGATTCTAAGAAAATTTGTCTTTTGTTTTTGTATGATCAACTTGCACATGTTTACCTCGGGCACTAGACTTTTGACAAGATGTTACACGTTATAAATTAATAGGCGTTGTTATTTGTATGAAATGAATGTTCTTCTTGTGCAAAATGTGTCCTAAGTATATTATAAACAGATACATTAGAATATTTAGAATAGTAAGATGACCTTTTTATTTCACTCCATTTAACAACCATTCTCTATACTTAACGTCGAAAAATCCGCAGTCCCTTCAGTGTCGTTATATAGAGTTTACACTGTATTTATTAATTTTTACGTGGTTTACTATAATAATACTAAGATGTCTGGCTTACGTAACTTGAAAAATAATTAGATTCAAAATATACATTTCTTATTGACAGAATATATTCGTAAAAACTCACACATACAATATACAGAATACAAATTATTAAAAATATAAGAACTGTTTAAAAATATGCAATTGGTAAGAATATTGTATACTTACCTACCACCACCTACCAGATCATGCATGGCCAGATTTTAACGTAAAGTCTTTATACTCTTTATTGCTTTTATTTTTTTTAAGCACTTTAAATTTATTGCTATCAAGTTATATTAATAAACCATAAAGTATTAGCATTTGAAGTCTTATATAAAATACTATTTTGATAACTAGCATAGGTATACCTATTGTATTTCTAATTTTCTACTCGTATTTGCAACATTGCAAGCAAAAACTACCTGGTCAAAAAGGGTTCTGTAAACCGTTTATTGAATTTCGACTCTATGAACCACGGAATAAGGTTAAATATGACTCTTAAGTACGCCGCGTCGGTTCGTTCCTTCGCTACTCGTCAAGGACGTGTCCGGAGCCCCGGGTAAATAAGATCCGTTTCTTCGAATACCCGTTTATCCGTGGAGACGGATCTTAATTACACGTTTCTTAATTACACGTGCGGAACGGGCCAGAAAACCGTGTACGTGTTATTCGGAAACGGGTATTCGAAACGTGTAAACAAAACACAGACTCGACCGCGAGCCCTAGTACCGACCGGCAGCACACGTCACGACGTGATCCACTCCTACCCCGTGTCATTACCTGTGTCATCTGGCGTACTTCGACACGCGCCAATAAATGCAAGTGTGGACGTCTCCTAGTCACGCGGACAATAGCGAACATGGTCTCCTAGTCACGCGGACAATAGCGAAAATCCTTTGAAAAAACCGACTCTCGATGGATCGGCTCGTGACACGTGACTTTAGATGCGTGACAGTACACAGACCAGCGTCCACACTGGCCACGGCTAGTAGATCGTAACTCCATACATTGTCCTGCCGTTTATTCTGTGTTCAGTAGTTTCTTCCTGTGTTCGGAATGGATTGAACCGTAACTGTAGCTTGTGACAATTGTTCGCGTAACAAAAAGACGTCCACATTAATGGTACTGACACGTGTTTCTGATACGGTCACGGGATAATGTTCGGTAAATTGTCACAAGTGTGGACCCACCTTAATACGACCTACCTACCACATAAATAATTACGCCTTAATTAGAGTAAAAGAGAAAAATGCCCGCAAAATTGCGAACTTCGGTGTTCGCGGTAGGCCCTCTGAAGTATGATCCTCAATATTGTAAAACATGTGCATGGCATGTGCTTGCTTGTATAGTCTCTCGATTTGTAACTGGCCCAGAGCCGCTAATCCTTTGTCTATTGTTAAGTAAAACCGCACGTGCCTCTACCTGTAAAAAAAAGGGTCTTGTAATTCTCTACGGCAGCGGTCGGCAACCAGCGGCTCGCGAACCTCTCACTTGTGGCCCGCGAACCTCTCACTTGCGGCCCGCGAGCCTCCCTGCCTATTTTGTATGTAATATTGACAAATGACAATGTCTGATAAAGTCCTAAATATTAACAAAGTGCGGCCCGCGTCCACTTCGTTAACTGCTATGTGGCCCATGGCTGCTAAAAGGTTGCCGACCGCTGCTCTACGGTTACTTAGTGCTGACGAGTCGAACCAGTCTAAAATGTGTCATCCAGATGCCTAACAGAGGCGCGTTATCGGAGAGCGCACCTACACTGGTTTTTTGAGCGTTGGACTAGCTCGCGCTCAGGTGCCAATCAGAATAATTAAGACCTTTTTTTGCAGGTAAGTAGCACGTGCGGTTTTACTTAACAATAGACAAAGGATTAGCAGTTTGGGGCCTACTACGAATCGACAGACTATACCAACACAAGCAGCTGTGATGGTTGCCTTTAAATATTTGTGAAAGATACAGATTAATTTGTTTATACAAAGTTTAACGAACCATGTGACCTTCCTTTCCTTGCATTTCAGTCCAGTGAGACAGTCGACGTCAGAGATATGTTTACAATTTTCGCCTTATTACAAAGGAGTAAAATGCAAAAGTGTAAACATATTAGACCGGGAGATAGTGACACATTTTACTGGGTCATTTGTACCAGTATGGCGGTTCGTCAGGGGTCTAAGCATGTAATGAAGGAAAGAAAATGATATGACCATAGCGCTGGTACCGGCGGCCCAATCGCGTGGGCGTTAGTCGAACGTGTCGGATAAAATACGAGTGTCGAACGATTTGTACCACAAAAATCCTCGTATTATTCGATAGTCCATAAAAAAGAAGTAGGCGGTAGCGTAATGCCATACTTCTCCGGTGTGACTTACAGCCCGCCATACTGAGGGGAACACGTTAATTAAAAAAAAACAATTCAACCATTTGTACCAAGCTAATTTTTGCACAGGTGATCATCGTCGAGCAGCCATTCATGGACATCACCATGCCATACTTTTCGGATGGTTCCAAATGCCCGCCATACCGCCGCAAGGGAGTTAATTTTTTTTTTATTGCTAAACGATTTGTACCATCTTGAATTTTTTTTTCAACACTTTCTGTGTGATCATAAATAGAAATCTCATAATGCCATACCTGTAGGAGGTGGCAAATGTGCACAATATTTTTTTTTTATTGTAAGATTTTATTCGTATTTTTGACGATTTGTACCAGTATGGCACTAATTTTTCCTGAAAGTTTAAGTTTTACCGAATATAAATCCAAAATTTCAAAGACGTAGGTGGCGGCAATCTTGTCTTATAAGCTTATAACTATATATTATGTTGAATAATATTGTACGGCTACCACCGCTCGAACGATTTCTCGAATCATAGAGATCTCGGCTCATCGTGCTGTAAACCTCCATTCACCATTAAATTACATCAAATCTACCACTGTGTTGCCAGTAAAATGAAACGTTTTATTAATAGTAAATATATTTATCGGCGGAAGAATGCACATAAGTAAATAAATTACTACTAATTAAAAATACAATATTTAAATGCTTATTTTAAATAATCAGTCTTCTAAAAAGCTGTCCCATGAATTAATATTGAATTATAACTATTTTGAGGTAGAAAAGTTCGTATTGAATTGGTAATACTTCAGGTCCTTAGAGAATATAACCAACGGAGTGGTCATTAACAGGCGTTCCCCTCTGTCGAAAAAAGGCGGCCAATGGTCAACGACTTGTCAACCATATCTATGGAATGACGTTTATCTGACATGGCTATGTTGGCGTTACGTATACATTTGATGTGCCATACTGTAACAATTCGTTCCATTTTTTTTAAATTCATATCTTGCTTGAGTGTGACAATCTTCCGCCCCATGGTAACAGTAGATATGGGATATTTTTTTTTAGGTAGAATTTTACCCAAACGATCCGGATACAAAGATGCCATACTGTAACAAATGATTTTATGTCTTGTACTTTGAAAACCCGTCGAAATATCAACTTTTTCAAGTATGGTGCCCCTTTTTCCCCCTATTAGAAGTATGGCAAATACAATAATGGTCACATTGCATCATCTAATTTCCAAAAATCCAAATGCCATACTGGTACAAATCGTCAAATTTTATTTTTATTTTTTAAGTCTTGGCTTAAGTCTCACAGTCGTCCGCCCCGTAGTTATAATCCGGAATAATTTATTTTTAGGTATAATTGTATCCAATCAAACAGAATATGATGATGCCATGCTGTAAAAAAATATTTTACGTATTGTATAGTCGTATTTTTGAAACGTGTCGATTAAATAAGTTTTTCAAGTATGGCAGCACTTTTTCCCCCTACTATAAGTATGGCAATTATAATAACGGTCACATTTTATCAAATACTCTCCAAAAATTTAAATGCAATACTGGTACAAATCGTTTAGCAAAAAAAAAAATTAACTTCCTTGCGGCGGTATGGCGGGCATTTGGAACCATCCGAAAAGTATGGCATGGTGATGTCCATGAATGGCTGTTCGACGATGATCACCTGTGCAAAAATTAGCTTGGTACAAATGGTTGAATTGTTTTTTTTTAATTAACGTGTTCGCCTCAGTATGGCGGGCTGTAAGTCACACCGGAGAAGTATGGCATTACGCTACCGCCTACTTCTTTTTTATGGACTATCGAATAATACGAGGATTTTTGTGGTACAAATCGTTCGACACTCGTATTTTATCCGACACGTTCGACTAACGCCCACGCGATTGGGCCGCCGGTACCAGCGCTATGGTCATAGCATTTTCTTTCCTTCATTACATGCTTAGACCCCTGACGAACCGCCATACTGGTACAAATGACCCAGTAAAATGTGTCACTATCTCCCGGTCTATATCTTTTACGTCGAATGGACAAAGCAATGTCAATGACATGGCTATTTTCAGTTGCAGTACTAATACTAAATGTCAACCGTTACAGCGTCAATCACTATTATCCTAACTAAAGGCCTGATTAACGCCTTGCGCTGCGTACAACGTTAGGTAATACGTATGTTGTGGTAATATAATATATTTTTTTATAGAACGTGACGCCGTACGCAGCGTCCGGTGTGAATATGAGGTGCTCGATTGGTGCTGACCTCCTTTTGTAGGCTTTTCTACGTTAAATCTTATGGACTAAAATTAGTTGAAATTGCTCTAGCATCAATGTGCGATATAAATAAATAAATATTATAGGGACATTCTTACACAAATTGACTAAGTCCCATGGTAAGCTCAAGAAGGCTTGTGTTGTGGGTACTCAGACAACGATATATGTGACGTTCCACGGCAAAAGGAACCTTATGGCGGCTGGCGCTTACGTCGCATAGCGTCGCAATAATATTGGAGCGGCGTTAATAATAGCGTAAGCGCCAACCGCCATAAGATACCTTTACCCGTGGGACGTCACAATGTAAGATATAAATACTTAAATACATAGAAAACAACCATGACTCAGGAACAAATATCTGTGTCATCACACAAATAAATGCCCTTACCGAGATTCGTACCCGGGACCATCGGCTTCATAGGCAGGGTCACTACCCACTAGCTCAGACCGGTCGTTGAAATATCGGTCGGCATATGGGTGCCTATAGAATGGAACTGAGAATCCCTATTTTTACAAGCTTTTATTTTGTCCCGTTGTCTGTCGGTCTGTAATCAAATCTTGCAAGTTAAATTTGATCCGGTTTCCGATTGAGCTGAAATTTTGCTTGCATGTATAAATCGGATGACAATGCAATATTATGGTACCATCGAGCTGATTTGATGATGGAGACAGTAGGTGGCCATAGGAATTCTGTGATGAACCAACGCAACCTAATTGTGTTAGGGGTTTTTAGAATTGTCTCAATGAGTATTAGTTTTCTGTCGTAAGAAAAGTACAGTCAGCGATAAAAGCTTGTACCAAAAATGAAATTTTAGCTAAAAACTTATTTAACTTGGTAACAATTACTGACAGTAATATTTGTGCACATTACAGGGCAGGAACCTGGCAACTTCCACATCATCATCATGAACGACAACTTGAATAAGGCGTATTCGGAACTGCGCGAGTTTATTGCGCAGAATGTGAAGGACAACGACCAAGGTAGGTACAAATGGTCGCAGTTTATATGTGAAGTTCCATGGGACAAGGTACCTTATGGCGGCTGGCGCTTACGTCGCATATCACCGCAATAATATTGGAGCGGCGTTAATAATAGCGTATGCGCCAACCGCCCATAGGTACCTTTACCCGTGGGACATCAGATATTGTGAGTGTTGTAACAGCTTGAAACTTGCAAAGTGTGTCCATATCTGGCGATCGCGATACCATTGCGATTGCATTGTTATGCAAATATGCACGCGAACCATAAACACTTTTGAAAATCATCGTATTTTCTCGTACAAAACCTCCTGTTTTTTGAAAGTCTGTTTAAAATGTAGTACGAACATAAATCGATTGATTCATCGAGTTAGCCTCTGTAGCTTCGACATTTCGCTAGAACTCACAAAACAAACGAATCCAATTATCCACATACAGTACCCCTTTTATGGCCTTCCCGTACAATAGAATACACCAGAGGGCCTACTGCGAACCAGGTTCGATGTGTTAGGGTGGTATTCCACTTGTCCAATGTGTATTTTGTCTCACATTTTGCTTAATGAGAGAGTGAGACGCAATGATATTGAACATCACCCTGACCTCCCTGTCACACTTACGTACGAGTTAACAAGTGCGGCAGAGAACGTGGTTCGCGGTAGGCCCTCAGTACCCCTTACCCCTAGTGTACATTTTGTTCGATAGCGTGACGTACGCGTTTGCGTTAAGCTGGACTTCCGAGCAAAGCGGCTCTGACGCAACGGCCGCAGCGTCAGAGCCGCTGCGTCAGTGTCGCAGCGTTAACTGACGCAGATTCGCTTCCGAGCGGCGCGACTCCGGCGACAGTCGCTGTTGTTATTCCATACGGTGCAGACGTTATATACTTATGATAAACCGATCAATTATGAAAATATTTTTAGAAGAAGAGGAGGATCACGATCTTTTGCTTCGTTACTTTTACAGTATGGAGCGAAGACTACCCAACTCAGTTTTCAAAAGTAGAATAGATGAAGGCACGTATAGCATCTTGAAAAAAGCATTTAAACGAGAACGATGACAAACTCAGGAGCTTTTGTCGGTTTAATATTCATTTTTTAGATATTTTAAATATTGACATAGCCTCAAAACCACGTGCGATCGCAGCGACTGCGCGACAGTGCTTGCGCAGACGTAGCACGGCCGCTATCGCCGAGCGATACTGACGCGGCGCCACTGTCGCTGCGATAGTGACGCTGCGCTCGGAAGTAAGTTCATACATTTCCATGCTGCATAATACTATCGCTCTGTCGCCGCGTCAGTGTCGCTGCGTTAGTGTCGCCGGAGCCGCTTTGCTCGGAAGTCTACCTTTAAGTGTCATTTTGTTAAGTGTCGCTTGGCGTGATGTTCAAAATCCCATACAAAAATGGACATAACGCAAACGCGAACGCTCGTCACGCTATCGAATTAATTTTACACTAGGGGTCCTGTAGATACACCGCGTCGCTGCTAACTACTCAACAGTACCTAACCAATTATTAATAACTTATTAACCATGCATTATATTACCTATTTATGTCAGGGGTCGGATACCG
Organism: Cydia splendana; assembly: GCF_910591565.1. Taxonomy (NCBI): domain Eukaryota; kingdom Metazoa; phylum Arthropoda; class Insecta; order Lepidoptera; family Tortricidae; genus Cydia; species Cydia splendana. Next base: position 14,710,455 of record NC_085963.1, on the reverse strand, counting down.
GTATTTTTTCGCTGCCCCAATATTACAGGGTTCTATGTTTCACTTTTATCGAACTGAAATTTGAACAATGTCATAGTGACATTAAGTCGAATTTCAACTATCTTGAAAATGTAACATAGAACCTTGTAATATTGGGGCAGCGTTTTGTATAGGAACGAAAACGTTATTTTTTCGTTCTTTGTTAATTTCTAATTGGGCACTCTAATAACACGAAGTCGTTACCTAAAAACACAACTGAGTCCTACATTTCGAGTATAAAATATTTCGAAATATATGGTTCTTTGTATGTTTTTGCGAAAAACCGGTTCCGATCCCTGATTTATGTGTGTTTGTTTGACTAACAAAGTGTTAAGTGTGTCTAATTGTTTTTTTCAGCACGCGACGGTCCTGCGGCCACCCAGTGAACATTTCGATGCATGGAGTGGTTTTAACATTTACTGGGCTGTTTTACTTTCTGAATCTTACCTATGTAACTCCCGTTTAGGTCTTAAAAATAGTTTCGATTGGGAATTATAATTTTAAAAAATCACCCAAGAAAATTATGATAGGTATTTCATAAAGTGAAACTGATTTCTTATTTTTACAGTCTCCTTAATATTCGCGAAATGAATAGTTCTTAAGCCGCGTTTTCACTTAGTGTTCAAAGGGCCTATCGCGAACCGCGTTCGACGTGTTGCCTCCCTGTCACACTTCCGTACGAATTTACAAGTGCAACAAAGAGGCAACACGTCGAACTTGTTTTGCGGTAGGCCCTCTTAACAGTTTTGCGCGAGCAATCATTCGTTCGTTCGTTCAATGGAAATACTTGCTCCAATAGAAAATGGGAAGAGCAAACGTTTGCTCAAATCAAAATGTTTGCCTAAGCAAACATTCTAAAATTCTAGAACTCTAAGTGAAAACGCGGCTTTACAGAGCGTACTTGTGCAATGTTGCGTCTAGCACCACTGTAAATAAAACTGAGAAATAAGTAAAGAAATAAGTGGATCTAATAGCCTGACTTCTTGTGTACTGTGTACTTTACTGGTGTTTTTAGTAAGCGATTTTTCGCCCAGTAATTCCATAGTATACAAAATGAGTATTAAGCCCCCTCCAGACTGCGCGTGAATCGCGGGCGAAGTCGCGAACGCGAGTATGGAGTCGATTTCGCTATCTGCGTAAATCGACTCCACACTCGCGTTCGTGGCTTCGCGCCGCGATTCGCGCACGAGTGTGGAGGAGGCTTTAGAAAGGGCACGGTTTCTTGATAATAGATATTATTTATTACTATATATTTCGTGAATATTAACGCTTACTTTAAATAAATATGGAGGTTAAAAGGCCGAAGAGTCACCCTTTACCTTTACCGTTTGTTTAGTTAATTTTTAACACTTAATGTTTTTATTTGTGTGTATTAGTGCAAGTTAGAAAATATCTCAAGTTTAAGTTGAATATCAATGCTGATTTTCATTAATTTTACTAAAAGATGATATTATTTAATATTTATTGATTTGCCTTTAAGTAATCTCTTATTTTTACTGATCCACTAAATAGTTTTCCTTTAATTAAGTAGGTACAATCTTGACAATTAATTAATTTATGAAAATACATATGTAAAATCAGCATTGACCCTCTATTCATTGTAAGTTTAATTGCATTCACTACTTAGCGTGAATGAAATACGGTGTCGCGTGCAGTAGACCTTAATGGCTATATTATTTGACCGCCATGTAGGTCCACCGAAAATTAATAGTTTCAAAGAAAAGGTACTGTGTAATTTGATGAGCGTATGAAAGGCACACTCTTCAAATGACATACCTACCTATTGCTATTTAAACTTTCCATTATAATTGTGAGATCGGTAAATACTTGGTAATTTATGCATGCTATGTAACTGAAATGCGTATTTATTAAGGAATTCATTAAAATGTCGAAAGAAACTGATAAGATTGTCACTGCGGACTTATCATATTCTTTCGACAATTGTGTTATATTTAAAATTAATGTTTCCCAAACGTTTGCCCCAAAGGTACCGATATTTGGACAATTATTGCTAAAGATATGTGGGAGCTCTTAACATATAAAAATCAATTATGATTATTCAACTTTGCTCAAGAGCAGATATTGTTTACAATTACATAGGAAGTCCTGAGAATATTTATTTTATCGTCATGTTTAATTAAGCAAAGCATTATTTTGCTCTAACAGCCAGTGCAGGAGGGTTGGCAATAAATGCAACCATCATACCACAATTAAATAATAATGATGTTAACGTGCTTAGGTTATTTTACACATAATTATTATTGTTGTAATTTATTACTCAAAAATGAATAAATCATTTATTTACATACAAGTTATATACAGTGGTACTACTAAACTAAATTAATAAATGTCTTAAATCTAAAATAGGCCCCTGAGGCATTGTACCAAGGTTGCTGGCGGCATTTCCTCGCTGTATCGCAATGCTGATACGTTGTGCGAGGTAGCCGCCAGCTCTTCGGTCACCAGTTACGTCAACCAGACGCTTCGCGATTTCTGCGAACAACTTGAAATGGTACAAAATGGTACTCTCTACCGAGGCTCTTATATTTAGACCATATATAAACCATAGACAAAGATATATTACGAATGCACATAGTGAACAGTATTGTAGGTGTGTTTATGACACTTGACTGTGTAGTCTGTGTAACACTTATTAGCGCTGCATGGCGCCATTCGTTTTGTGATAACTATTAGATTGTCATTTGTCTATAATATATTACACAATTTTGTTCATCTTATTATTCCTAGTATGCCTACATTTAAGGCCTTCTTACAAAAGTCGATTAGTGTTTCATATGAGTTCACTCATACATTTGCTATTAGCGTTTAACCTTTTCGACGCCATGTCAAGCACAAAAGCTGCCACTCGGACGCCATATCACCGAAGTGTCAAAACTGAAATTGAACTTTATGCATATGCACGTAGGTATCTATGTTGCTCTGTGGTCTGTGACCGATTAATCCGTCTTTGGCGTTGGACCTGCGGTGCGGATATATCGGTCATTGGCGTCCAAAAGGTTAATAGCAAATATAGGTATGAACACTAATCAATGTGTAAACAGGCCCTTAGCAACTTAATTCGTTAATTATTAGTTATTGTAAGGAAAGTTTGATATACAAATTTTTGCCAACTACCTCTATGAAAACATGAGCTAATTTTATTATAAGATTTTAAACATTTGTACCAAAATTTGCATAACGAGAATCCTGTAATAACCACAACGCGGTCGTAAGCTGCCACGATATATCAAAATATGTAGTAGTTAAAGTAGTGTAGGTAAAAGGTAATAGTTAGTGGGTCAGACTCACTAGTAAATGTATGTATGTATGTAGGTATTGCATTAGATTAACCAAATTGATTGTCTTTGTCATTAAGTTTAAGAAAAAAAGGCAATCCTTCTACAATCATAATATGAACATGATTAGGGTTCAAAACTGCCGGTTGCTCACTAAGAGGGCACTTATAACTTGGTAACTTATAATCTTTCATGTAAACATGATCAGGAATAATTAATAAGCAGGAATAGTTAATTTATTTTAATAAGCAGTGTTCAATAATACATTATTTTAGTTATATTGTATAAATGCTCATTTATTAGTTTTTGAGCATCATGCATAAATAAATAACTGAGGTCGATTATGGTGCCAAATATAAAAGAACATCGGCCCTAGTTTATTTAAGTATATTCTTGTTCATACGTTACATCGTGTAGCGTATTTATGTTTTGAATACTTAAAAATGTAAAAAAATAATTACTTAATTGAAAGTAAACATTCCATCTTAATATTCGTAATATAATATAACTAAGTGCAATAAACTTACCGCGTAGGGTTCATCATCGCCGGCATAATAAGTAAATAATTTATTGTTTTTCTTCATAGACCTCCGTGGGCTGTAAGAAGTAAACTACAAGGAATTAGTCGCCACTTCATTATTTAAGGAATATACGTATGTATACGTTAAGTATATATTCTAATAAGGTAATACTTTTATTCATTTGGGCATTGAATTAATAAACCATTCCATGAAAGAAATACTATGCCGTATCTATGTAATCATAATGGTGTTACCAAACAAACGTATTTTGCGTCTACCGAGGATGATAATTCATCGATCGAACCATTATATGGGCGATTGTGCACTACAATGAATTTTACTGTCCGGCAGTCCGAGTTTTTACGGTCCGATATGGCACGCCATTAAATGTATATAGTAGCTTGTGCACTAGACGTAATTTTACCGTCCGACATTTTACTTTTCCCCATTCCGGACAGTTTTTTTCCGGTCCGAGATGACAGCTATGAATAACGTGTTTATGCTTGTGCACTGCGTCTGGAATTAGTATTATTCATGACTTGGCCGGGCGGGGGCGGGCTAGGGGGGGTGTGTGTTTCATGCCACTGCGCCGCACCTGCGAGTAAAAAGACGGACAAGTGCACAAGCCAATCATCCGTTTTTATCATGCCATATCGGACCATGAAAACTCGGACGGCCGGACAGAAAAATTCATTGTAGTGCACAATCGCCCTAAGACCGATCGTCACATTGATTGGTGTAGAATGAAATGTGTAAATAAAGATAATAACTTCGGTTTGGTAACACTCTTATATAGGCATGTTTTTTGCTTAGTTTTCTTTATGTATTATATGTCGTGATGAACATCTGTTGTTTGTATTTTATTGTGATGTACCTTTTAAGTTGATGCAAGTCATTTAACTATGCAATATTTACTTCCATTATTAATTTATTACTTAGACCAGTGTGTTTCAAGCTGTGTAGCGCGACCCCCATTCTTAAGAAGTCTCTTTAAAAAAATATATATAGTTGCAAACAGCAGAAGCTTAGGGTATCGCGAATTAATTTTATTATAATATAGTTTCACATGTTTGTTTCTTTCATTAATTTTAATATTGTTGAAATTGTAACATAAAATGTCTAACATTGTAACATAACCTACGCTTGTAATCGGGAAGGAACTGGCTCTTGAGACACAGGGAAACCTACTTTGAGAGCCAATGTTATATAAGGTGTATTCGGGTATTACCGAATGTCGGATAATTCCGAAATTCAGATGAAAATCACCCTTAATTCCATCATAATAAAAGTCTCTTTCGGAATTATCCGACAGTTTTCGACATTCGGAATTACCCGAGTAAACCTTAACAACTCAAAGTTGCAATAAAGATTATTTTATTTTATTAAAGGGGCTGCCCCCTTGAAAAAGGTTGAAAACCACTGACATAGGCCTAAATCTCATAAGTTTAATTTAAATCATCTCATTTTGGAAATGAATTGTATCATATCTCAGTCCTAGCTATCCAGGTATAATGTTGCTAACATAGTAGGCATTTGTCGTTGTCACGTGAATGTTGTTACAAATACAGGATAAAAATGTTTTTGTTGTTTTATTTGCACTATTGTTTTCGTTTTATATATTTTTACACCTTATTTGTAGGTATTAAGTATGGCGAAAAATGTAAACATATCTTTGACATCAACTTTACCTGAAGACTAGTAGCCTTACCACGAGTCCTAATCCTAACCACTAATATACTACATAGTACGAGCGAGATGCATAGAAAGTAAGTTACGCACAAGCTAGTGAATATGTCATTATTGACACTGTTAAAGGTGCTAGCAGTTTTTTTACAAAACCAACGAACTATTTCCAGTGCCGTTGGGAGTGAATAACGTTGCTGTGACAATTTATAACTAGGTGTTATAAGATTTATAATTGCCATTAGTTGGTATTCAACAGGTTAAATAAGAACTCAAAAGTTGAGTAAGGGTCTTTTATTAAAGAAAATTGGCATTAACATACATTTATCAATTAATATTTAATCTATAAAATGACAAAATTATCCGTAGTCAATAAACCAAAGTCAAGAAGGTGAAACCAAATATTTGTGCCTCTTAATTGCAAAATATTTGATTGATAAAAGCTTCAGAAATCATACATATCTTTTTATTATTAGATTACAAAGTAAAAATGAGACTACAATATGTGAATGAATTCAGCATTAAATTTAAAGTACAATACTAGTATCTTTATCCCATTTATCGCGATGGGAGTGTGGAGGAGTGTTTTCGCAGTCTCCGATAACTCCAGCTTTCGAAATGTTTTTTAAAGAAGTGCTGCTAGCTGCTGGCATGAATTTGGATTTTGATAACGATTTCAGTCTTGGGATATGTGATACTTTTTTGCCTGTAATCGGGCATTTATTGTCATACAATGTGTTGGCAGATTTAGAGCGGCCATGAGCATTCTCCCCCTTGTTTTTCATGCAAGACAAAGGAGTTCTCGATTCACCTGAGCCTGCTGATCGAGGTTTCTTAGGAGTTTCACGGGTCTCCTCTTCATCTTCATAGACGAGGATTCCATCCGTATCCTTACCAGATTTCTTTGTAATACCATGAATTAGCTCTGCATTGGTATTCTGGAGAACTTTAATAAGTGTGTCATCAGACATATCTTCAACGTTGTCATCAGTCTTATCTTCAGTTTTAGAAATCACAATAGGAGTTCTTTCTATTCCATTAGTGGGGGATCTTGGGTCTTGAGGTAAAATTTTAAATTTGGCAAAATTAAGTATTTTCTGTTCATCTTCACTATTATTACTATTGCTCTTTGATTCTTCACTGTCTTCTTCATATTCTTCAATACTTTCCTCAATTTTGTCATCAAAGTCAAAGTTTGTTTCTAATAATTGTTTTGGTTTGTGAATGGAGTCCTTAGTAGCATTTTCAATACTGTCACTTGAAGCTGTGGATGAGCCTAATGGTTCTTCTACATCCTTAATAGTGTCATTAAAAGTCAGATTTAGGAACCCATCACACAGGTTTTTAGGAACAATGTCAGGAATAGATTTTGGGACAAAACCATAATCACTTGTGCTATTGTTCAAACTAGGACTGCCACTATCATCTATAGCTTTAGCCCGTAGCACATTTTTGTCTTTCAATTCTTCGGTATTCATTCCTAAAACTATAGGTGTTCTTTCAAAGTCCTGAGTGGGTGAGCGAGGATCATAAGATTGTAGGTGATTTTTTATAACAGCAGATAGAATAGGATTGTTGTGAATAAGCTTGTCTTCGCCCTGGCCGTTTTCAAAGGTCTTCCGTAAGTCAACATTTTTAGTTATATTGTGCTTTGATCCACCTTTACCCTGTAACAAAATGTGTATAATTTGAATTATAAGTCCATTGAATTTAGTAAAAACATGATTCTAACTATTCTAAGATACAATTTTACAATGAAGACATACATTTCTGATAAATAACTATAACGACAAAATGTATATGAACTGCTAAACAAGACCTAGACTGAGACCAAGTACTCAGATCAAAAATGAGCAAAATTTAAAGGCGGGAAAACATTACTGCTCAGCTGTGTAAACGTAAAAGTGTACGACTATACTAGAAACTAACATAAATTACCTGTAAAGGTGTCCGCGAAATCTCGGGCGTAGGAGACCTTGGATCAGAATTGATTTCATGGTCGTTTTTTTGGACCTGAACAGCTGCTTCATTTGTTACTTTGCTGGTGTTGCTTCCCATTGTCTTAGTGCATAAATTAAATTTCTTAAACGAATTGCACTAGGCCACTTTAAACATATCGCACATATAACTTTCTTTAGCTACTTACTACTACAACAACTTTAACAACTTCCAGTGCAGAGACAAAAAAATTAAAATAGTAACGGTTGGATGTGTCAAATTTGTTTCCTAATTTAAACGCTGATTGACAGTGACAGAACTCGCAATGCTACCAGTCGCAGAAACATAAAGACTGTTGTACACGAGGGGATATGATTGATCATGATCACGTTAAGGGCACTACAGAGCTTGGAACAAATCGCATGCGATTATTAATTGGTTTCCGACTAAATGTCCGTTTTTGGTGAACATTCAGATAGAACAAACAAATTGCCAATTCAATCAGAAAATAAATTGGCCTAATGATGGTCAATTCGGCGAGCTTATGGCCGCTTTTATATACTAGAGTCGGACCAAAAAATGTCTGCACCGGATTTGATAGCCGACGCAGTGCAACTGTCATTTATACGTCATAATTTCATAACAGTTTGACGTTTAAAATAACACTTTCACTGCGTGGGCTATCAAATCCGCTGCAGACTATTCTTGGTCTGACTCTATCATTTCACTATCACGCACGAATCAACAGGGGGCGAAATGTATTGGACTGTATGAAGTCGCTATTATATTATTATCGACGATATCGTCCAGGATTATTAATAATAATTATTAAGTGCGGTAAGCTTTCACACTATGGACAGGCCTATGGAACTCTCCGCGCGAGCTCGGATTTATATCTACGAATCTGCTCCTGTTCACGGTAGAAAAGCAAGCCAGTTGGTTGCCACTATACATATATTATTATACTCTTTGGTTGCCACACGCGCTCACGTACGCACGTCACCGCGCGCCGCACTGTCAATTTCTACAATACTTACAAGCTACGTAATAGGTAGTGTAGGTACCTACTATTGAATTTCTTTAATTAAACATGTAATGTGTATTATGTATGTCAAATGTATAGTTTTAGATATCTATCTATTTGAAATAGGTAGCAAATTTTTAATTTATTTTGGTAAATGTTTATTTTAACGACAGTAAGTTAACTTTACACCGGAAAGTGCCTACTCATTTTTGCTCTGGTTAACTTATAATTAATTACCTGTATTCATGGGGTTTCTAGTTTCTATTATTTTTCTTTATTGTGTAACATTAATCTCTATCTGGTTTTAAATTACACGAAGTTTTAAAACTAATTCTTGCTGGGATTACTGCGCGGTTTATAAAACGGGGTAAACACTGCGGTTACTGCAAAGACATATGACCTTTTAAAATGACTATTTCGCAAACACTAACGCATAATTGGAATATTAGGTATAATTTAAGATTTAGCTTTCCTTTTATTTCACTCCGCTGTTTAAGTAGGTATTTATTTATCATTTCTAAGCGTCAGCAACCCTAGCGTTGTGCCGGTGCGCGCGGTGCGGGGAGCGGCGCGTTGAAGGTCACTCCATTGTATTTTTGTGTAGGTATCAAAACGGTAGGTATTTGCGTTTTGTTTGAGAGATATAGATGGTCAAGCAAATCTTGTCAGTAGAAAAGGGCGCGAAATTCAAAATTTCTATGGGACGATATCCCTTCGCGCCTACATTTTTCAAATTTGCCGCCTTTTTCTACTGACAAGATCTGCTTGACCAGCAGTATCTGTTCGTAAGAACTATTATATAATCTGTGCTATGGATCTACTATCGATACGTGCGCCGCACCGCGACCTTGGTGCGGTAGTGTGTTATGGCTTTTACCGTCCACGACCGTAATACACCGTATACAACAAAGATATAATATAAACTTGTCAGTAGAAATAGGCGGCAAATTTGAAAAATATAGGCGCGAAGGGATATCGTCTCATAGAAAATTTTAATTTCGCGCCTTTTTCTACTGACAAGAATATAATATAAACTTGTCAGTAGCAATAGGCAACAAATTTGAAAAATATAGGCGCGAAGGGATATCGTCTCATAGAAAATTTTAATTTCGCGCCTTTTTCTACTGACAAGATTTGCTTGACCATCTATAATTCTATACCATGAATCTAGTTTTTAACTGGATCAGGCATGAGTGGTGGGGGGAAATGACAGAACGTGATTAAGTCTTATGAATCTGGAGTAGCAGCGAAAGCGCTATTGTTAGTCCTTGTCACAGTCTCACATTTTTTTAAATTTCCCACCGTAAATTTAGTATGGATTATGGTGGGCAACAAATAAATTCGACCAATCATAGTGTCACATTGCGTATGTTTTGTCCCTCAAGGAGGCACGCGTATACCACTTCTATAGGATCCTACATCCTATCCTCTATAGCCCGCTCCACACTCGTGCGCGAGTCGCGGCGCGAAGCCGCGAACGCGAGTGTGGAGTCGAGATCGTAGATCTGCGAAATCGACTCCACACTCGCGTTTGTGGCTTCGCGCCGGTATTCACGCACGAGTGTGGAGCGGGCTTATGATCCCAAGGTATTTATTCATGGTACTGCGATTGCACACTGGTTAAAACACATTAACATAACATTAACACAACACTGTAATAATTCAGTATGTAGATATGAATACGCATTCTTAGTCAGAATTATGAAATTATTGTTAAAGTTCGGAATATAATATTATTTTTTATTTAATTAATACTGAAGTACAGAATAAGTATGAGTTTTACACAGTGTAATTAATATAATTTGCTGAAAAATGCAGAAGTTGTGCTCGTGCATTGACACGCCGCTTCGGAACATCGCTATAGAATTATGGCTTGGTGCTCCTTTTGCGAATTGGCTGACAGACGAGAGCGTGCGTCCAAGCACCTCGGCGGCAAACTGGCGTCACGCGAAGGCTTCTAAAGCCGCGCATACACTTTACACGGCATCGCGAGCCTTCGGCGAGCCCCTTGCCGTTGCCGATGGTAGCGCCTTGGCAGCTGACGCGTCCGTGTTCGGGCGGCGGTGGCAGCTCGCACCATGTTTTGGCTGTGGAATTCAAAAATTCACTAAATACGTCGGTATGCACGGACCAATGAAAGTGGGATGTATGTTACGCGGAGACTTAGCCAACACGTAAAGGCCCTATTGACACTATAATGAAATTTAAGGGGTAGGTACATCGAGCGGATGCTGGACTTGCCTGTGTCATGGGACACGCGCAGAGGCAGCACCTGTCAGGATGTTGAGACTTGATGAAATCTAAAATGGACTAAGCTTGCATGACGTAACCACACAATAAATAATAGTACTGCCGTACAGAAAGGAAACTTCCTACAAAACCGAAGTTTGACAGTGGTTCAAGGTCGAATCATGCTTTCTAATATATGGCACTATCCTTTTCGGCTATTGAGGGTTGTCAAAATTCAAGTGATTAGGTATCTTATCTGTGGTCGTGCAAAAGGAAGTCAAGTGGTGCCAACCCTAATAATTGCTCGGAGCAATGCTGAGCCGAGCGGAGCCGAATTTGGCCGATCTCAGGAGTTTCGCACCACTGACGTAACGTAAAAACGAAATACATAGTTTTATCCCGCACATTTTAAAGTGGTAACACACTATCGCACCGCACCGCGACCTTGGTGCGTCGCACCCATAAGTGAGAGAGAGAAACAGATATCTCTTCCTCGATCTCACTTATGGGTGCGACGCACCAAGGTCGCGGTGCGGTGCGATAGTGTGTTACCACTTTTAACCTTGGGTACCTACTCTACCTTTGCAAACCGGAAGATCTCCTTTCCACTTCATATCGTCGCCGCATACTTGAGTCGTCGGTCCACTTAGCTCGAGGTGTTTGTTGTAACAAGTAAAGTTGCATTGCTTGTTCCGGTCCCAGCAATGGGCTACCAAGTGTTTCGGTGTCACACAACCCTGAGTCACGACGTGCACTTGCATTTTACATAACTGGAGATTCTGAAAGAGAAAGATAACTGATAACTGTTCTTGCATTGTCATTACTAGTTCCTTTTCCTTCAAGATGATTTAAATATTGCATAGTAGTAGTGTAATAGGTAAGTCATCAGCTCTGGTAGAGGAGCCCAAGAGGGAATTATTGTGTTTACTCGAGCGCGTCAGATTAAGATATGAATGATATCTTGCTACCCCGTGTAGTCTACCTTTACCCCTTTTAGCCATCTATGTTGAGCCCTTGGTTGGTGGGAACACCCAAATATTCCGAAATATGTTTTTCCGACTTTCATAACCTCGATTTTCATAATCACGATTTTTTATACGTCCGAAATATCGAAATCACGACTTTGAAAAAAAAACGACGACTGCCCTATTTCCGAATACTTAAAATCCGATTGTCATATGAACGAAAGCTTAAAGTTCCGATTAAAAAAAAAACCGATTTTTTTTTCCGAATTTGTCTATTCCGAAAAATCATTGACCGATCGGAAATATTCGGAATTCAGAAATTCGATCTTTTGTAAACTCGGAATAATGAAATTCGTGATTTTCAAAAGGGAAGTAATTAAATGGTCGCCGTTTTTAAAATTGATCTGCAAAAAAATGCATTTAAATCATTTGGACATGCTAGAACTGCTACCTTTACAGAAACCAACTGCTACTAGAAAAGTGAGTTAGGATAGAACTGCAACCTTCACAGAAGCCAACTGCTACTAGAAAAGTGGCTTAGGTTAGAACTGCGATCTTTACGGAAACCAACTGCTACTAGAAAAGTGGGTTAAGTTAGGTTAGAACTGCGACCTTCACAGAAACCAACTCCTACTAGAAAAATGGGTTAGGTTAGGTTAGAACTGCGACCTTTACAGAAACCAACTACTACTAGAAAAGTGGGTTAGGTTAGGTTAGAACTGCGACCTTCACAGAAGCCAACTGCTACTAGAAAAGTAGGTTAGGTTAGATCTGCGACCTTTACAGAAACCAACTGCTACTAGCGAAGTGGGTTAGGTTAGGAAGTGGGTTAGGTTAGGTTAGAACTGCGACCTTCACAGAAACCAACTGCTATTAGAAAAGTGGGTTAGGTTAGAACTGCGACCTTTACAGAAACCAACTTCTACTAGAAAAGTGGGTTAGGTGAGGTTAGAACTGCGACCTTCACAGAAACCAACTGCTACTAGAAAAGTGGGTTAGGTTAGGTTAGAACTGCGACCTTTACAGAAACCAACTGCTACTAGAAAAGTGGGTTAGGTTAGGTTAGAACTGCGACCTTCACAGAAACCAACTGCTACTAGAAAAATGGGTTAGGTTAGGTTAGAACTGCGACCTTTACAGAAACCAACTGCTACTAGAAAAGTAGGTGTAGGTTAGGTTAGAACTGCGACCCTCCCTCCCCTAGAAATTTACTGCTTACAGAAAAGTAGGTATAGGTTAGGTTAGAACTGCGACCCCTACAGTAAATAACTGTTTATAAAAAAGTAGGTTTAGGTTACGTTAGAACTGCTGCCCCCCGTAGAAACGTAGGTACCTTTATTTATTAACAACAAATTCGGAATATCGTTATTCGGAATTTAAAAAATAGGAATCACGTCAAATCGAAATTCAAAATTTCGGAATTATGACAATTCGGAATTCGTGATATCAAAAATCGTAAACGTTAAATTCGGTGTTTCTCCCAATCGGAATTGTTATATTCGGAATTAAAAAAATCGGAAATATAAAACTTCGTGATTTTCATCGTTCGGTAATTACGACAATCGGAATTTTGATGGGTCGAGCATTTATAAATCGGATTAATAAAATTCGATATTTTAAAATTCGGCATGAAATATTTCGGAATTATGTAGTGTACCCTTGGTTGGTGGGGGGTTCGTGGGGGGTTCAACAAATTGTTAAGTAGATTGTGGATATGGTCATATTAGTCCAAATTAACGCTATAATTGTGCTATTACTAAATCTGATAATTATTTACACGCATTTCCTTAATCTGACGGTTACAATGTAAAAATTAGGCGTCAAACTTGTGTTCGTCAGATTAAGAAAATGCCTACAAATATGTGTTATATTAAGTTATAGAAAAAATATAGCATTAAAGTGGACAAAAACTACCAAACCCACAAACTGCCTAACGATTTTTTAACCTTCCACCAACCTCCCGAAATTAAAAAAAAAAATGTAGACGCTTTCCGGCTCGCTGGAAAAAAAACTTTATACATATAACTTTTTTTTCTTCTTATCATCTAATATTTCGATTCCAATAGGTCTGTATGACGCTCGAGTAAATCCCGATTTAGCATCGTGGGGTCCCCTACTACTCTATCTTATGTTAAGAATTGGGTAAAAAGTCAAAACTGCAAATAATAAACAGGTATCGGGACGTAATTATTTATCTACATACACAGGGACTGGTGTAACTAAACAAAAGCTAAGAACTAGAGGTGCAAGCACGTACCTACTGCTCGCCTTTTAGAGTTGGTCAAAATCGCCTAGCCTTTTAAAGATTGCATATTACTAGAGAATTTCGGCGGGTACCGCTGTGACCGGGTGGTCTAGTGGTCAAGACGATATAAGCTGACGACGCCGGTTCGATACCGGCCTTGGCCACCGGTAGGCTTGGTCACTTTTTCTTTAGTATAATATGGCACCTATTTTCAGCTTCAGTATAATAAATAAAAGTTAATTTTCTTTTTTTCTAATTCTTAAATAGTCAAGTTATGTTAAATCTTATTTTGCTGCTACATTTCGACACTTACCTTGTTTTTGTACATTATTCGCCCAACGATCATGTGAGACCCTTGTTCCAATAAAGAGCCCATTTTCGGTCCGTTCATGGGCAGAAATCTTGCATTTCTTGGCGCTTTTCGTCCCGAGCACGCTCGAAGTGTCGGGCTCTGCAGCACGACTCGTCCAGATGATGCTTTTGCTACCAACGTTAGGTCATGTGGGCATTTCACACATATGTTAACATCTGTAAAAGTATTAGAATTAGCGAGAAGTTCAAGTTTAATGTGAATTTTAATTTAGATAAATGTGGTTATGTAGATGCATTATCAGCTTTTGAAAGTCCTCACTCCTTGAGAAAGCATTAGTCATATTTATTTCACCATCTTGATAATTATAGTACTTAAAAGCAAGTTGGTGCAAATGTGCCTCACGGCTAAGACTCTAGCAATAAGGTACCAATAAATGAGTTAGGTATATGCTCTACCTTCCCCCTAATTTTACTTAACAATCATTTAAGAGAAGTCTAGTTAGTTATCTATAAAGAAAATGACTAGATTTATTTTCAATTCAACCGTTTCCGTGAATAAACACTTGCTCATTTTGACATTATCGAACCAAAGTAAATCGTATCGACATTTACCATTCGCAGCAAAGGTGCCCACTCTGTCCACGTCCTTAGATTGTATTCGAGAAAGCTCTGCGTGTTCACCAGCTCGTACAACATGCCTGCCAGGATACACGAAAGTGACTTCTTCATTCACTTTTCCCCTAACATGCTCGTTAAGATACGCATCAGACTGATAGTACAAACGCGGGTCTTCGCGTGGCTGGTGGACATCGACCGGAGTCTTGGAGGTTTCGGCGGCATGAGGGGGTAACGCCGGCGCGTGCTGGTACCAGCTGCTATGATCGTCATAATCATTGCTTCTCAAAATTAGCCTATCGTTTTCGTGATTGAGCGGTTGATTTGAGAGCTGTTTAATTCTGAAACAAACGCAAGTGATATTTTAGTCTGGCTGGTTCGCTATCCATCGACGCCACTTCGGTAATCCTGTAAATATTTAGGCAAGAATAGGTAAGTATACCTCTATGCACATAGTCGTGGAATGTTCCACTCTCATTCTAGTTCCCTGTGCTATTCCTATTGACGCAGGTACTATTTCGGTCCAATGTTCAATCGAAAGCTATTATCGGTAAAATATTTCTCTCCATTTATTTACAGTTTATACTATCTACATTTCTCAGGCATGCTGATATATTTATAGCGCTAAAATGTTTAAGTAAACAAACATGTTAAGTATAGGGTATAGGTAATCAAAACACAACATTGAGTATTTCGTACACTCTGTTACTTTGTGGTGTCTCGCGGATTTTAAATACCTAGGTAATATTTAATATAGTTTAATCGATTTTGATTGGTCATGTTTTATAGTTAGTATTTTCCTGGCGTTGGTGGGGCGAAAAATGTTGTGTTTCGCTAGGTAGCAAAGTTTGTTTATCACTCGTGCCTTGACACCCTCGCAACGCTCAAGATTCCACTTTTACGCTCGTGGATCAATTTTGGAATATTTCGTTTGCACGAGTATCAATCAAAGCACGAGGAGTTAAAAAACAACTGTGCCCCCTAGTAAAACTATATGACTAGGTATTTTAGTCTAAAGTGTCATTCTATGGAACTTGCTAACTATGTAAACAAACCGCCATACTGAAATCATCATTCAGTGACAGTTTCAATATGGCGGTTTGTTTACATTATAGCCTGTATCTTTAGGTATTTAAATAAAAGTAAAGAAACAATTTGTAAATTTTCAGGTAGTTATAACATTTATTGGTTAACCGACCAATTACAAAACCGCCTGGATCAGTCACTGAACGACCTGACTTTACATTATTTGATCGTGTAATGTTTTCATCTACCCTCAACTGCCGGAGCCATTTGAGGGTAGATTTTGTTACCTACTTTTATTTAAATACCTAAAGATACAGAGTATATGCATGTATAGGTCAAGTTTTGTAAATCGAGTTTCATCTAATTTGAATGGGTAAATTTTTATACGTTATTTTTATACTCTAAAAAGTCTAAAAGCATAACATGCCGTAAAAAACCGCAAGACGTATGTAATGTACTCGTATTGTAATAATATTTGAATGTTATTTGGAGAGATGATGGAAGCGGCGACTCGATTATTGTAGCAGATGTTAAATGTGAGCAAATGCGAGTGTCGCGAGCCGTGCCAAGCGGAGTGCGTCACTGCACTAACCTGTTGATGTCTATGTCCGCGCGGCGTCCTAGAGCTCCTGAAAGTTTTACATAAAGTTCACAGTATTGTATACCTACAGGGCGTCCCACGACTTTGCCATATGGAGGAGAAGTACTTTAAATACTGTAGATTAGGATTTTTTTACTGATAGAAGGCTTTATTTTTAGGGTTCCGTAGCCAAATGGCAAAAAACGGAACCCTTATGGATTCGTCATGTCTGTCTGTCTGTCTGTCTGTCTGTCTGTCCGTGTATTGACATACATCCACTTTTTTCCGAAACTATAAGAACTATACTGTTGAAACTTTGTAAGTACCTAGATGTATTCGGTGAACCGCATTAAGCTTTTCACACAAAATTAGAAAAAAAAATATAAAAATTTTTGGGGGTTCCCCATACTTAGAACTGAAACTCAAAAATCCCATACGTGTGGGGTATCTATGGATAGGTCTTCAAAAATGATAATGAGGTCTCTAATATTTTTTTTTAATAGTTTGCGCGAGAGACACTTCCAAAGTGGTAAAATGTGTGTCCCCCCCCCTGTAACTTCTAAAATAAGAGAATGATAAAACTAAAAACAATATTTATAATGTATATTACCATGCAAACTTCCACCGAAAATTGGTTGAACGAGATCTAGTAAGTAGTTTTTTTTAATACGTCATAAATCGTAAAACGCAATTTTATTATGTTAGTTGCTGCTACGGAACCCTTCATGGGCGAGTCCGACTCACACTTGGCCGCTTTTTTATGTATAAACAATATACGAACTGCATTTAAAGAATTTTCAATAATCGCCTATCTGAACTGGAAATCGAACCCGCTAAATGTGGTAATGAAACGTCGACAATTTTGCAAAATAAAAAAATCCAATCGCCTCGTCTCGCAGCCCGCTATGACATTTGGTCGAGCCATTCATAGTAATCCAGAAGCCTCTAACTCCCGCCATGCAAAATCTCAGCGCGCTAGGACCCTTTTTAAAATTGGCCGCCATTGGTTCCACATTTAGCGGGTTCTATTCCCCGTTCAGACAGGCGATTATTTAAAAAAAATTGAATGCAGTTCGTATTGTCCTAAAAATAAAAATAAGATTTTGGCAAAAATTTCATTTTTGGTACAAGCTTTTATCGGTGACTGTACTTTTCTTACGACAGACAACTAATACTCATCGAGACAATTCTAAAAACCCCTAACGCAATTAGGTTGCGTTGTTTCATCACAGAGTTCCTATGGCCACCTCCTGTCTTCATCATCAGATCAGTTCGACAGTACCGTATTATTGTATTGTCATCAGAACTACATACAGCTGCCAATTTTCATGACGCTACGATCCTTGGAAGATGGTTAAATTAGTTACCTTAGATTCCATTACATAGTTAGTTACATACAGGTCGAGAGTTCCTATGGCCCCCTCCTGTCTCCATCATCAGATCAGTTTGACAGTACCATATTATTGTATTGTCATCAGAACTACATACAGCTGCCAATTTTCATGGATCCACGATCGTTGGAAGACGGTTAAATTAGTTACCTTAGATTCCATTACATAGTTAGTTACATACAGGTCGCCCTAATAAAAGCTTGTTAATAGTCTTGTTTCAGTAAAATTTCCTATCTACAGTATTTAAAGTACTTCCCCTCCATGTGGCAAAGTCGTGGGACAACCTATATATATTATTATAGTCCACCATTATGTCGTATCCGACAACGGCGACCTTTACAATTTTCTCTGATGAGCACGTATATGGCACAACACTGCCACTGCTAGCTCTCCATCGCCGCAGGACTTTTATATCAGAGTCCAGTAATTTTTCAAAGGTCATATCTGCGCGTGATGCGATTATAGTGAGTGAACAGTTGCGCTTCTGCAAACCCACTCTCTTGTTCCTAACGCCCCTGGCAGTGGACCGTGTGATCGAAGTTCACAATAGAAACTGTATCACTAGGCTAAGAACGGGAGTGCTGACTTTCATTTATGGTAGGGGAGCCCAGGAGGGGATTTTTGTGTTTACTCGAGCGCGTCAGATTAAGATATGAATGATATCTTGCTACCCCGTGTAGTCTACCTTTTCCCCTTTTAGCCATCTATGTTGAGTCCTTGGTTGGTGGGGGTTCGTGGGGGTTCAACAAATTGTTAAGCAGATTGTGTATTTGGTCATATTAGTCCAAATTAACGCTATAATTGTGCTATTACTAAATCTAATAATTATTTGCACGCATTTCCTTAATCTGACGGATACAATGTAAAAATTAGGCGTCAAACTTGTATTCGTCAGATTAAGAAAATGCCTACAAATAAGTGTTATATTAAGTTATAGAAAAAATATAGCATTAACGTGGACAAAAACGACCAAACCCACAAACTGCTTAACGATTTTTTAACCCTCCACCAACCTCCCGAAATTAAAAAAATTTTGTAGACGCTTTCCGGCTCGCTGGAAAAAAAAACTTTATATAACTTTTTTTTCTTCTTATCATTTAATATTTGGGTCAAACAGATCACTGTGTTATGTCTTTCCTGTAGACATACACAAGAGTTAAGGGCTATAAAGGTTAATTTTCTTATTTAACCCTTATCCACGTGAAAAGCTCCTCCTTTTATTTAGAGAACTATGATAAAATCATTGCTTACATGCCCACAAGCTGTTAACTATTGCCCACAGGATAGAAAAATGTGCTGTTCGCGATAACACACTAGTTTTCTCTCCTGTGGGCAATAGTTAACAGCTTGTGGGCATGTAAGCAATGATTTTATCATAGTTCTCTAAATAAAAGGAGGAGCTTTTCACGTGGATAAGGGTTAAATAAGAAAATTAACCTTTATAGCCCTTAACTCTTGTGTATGTCTACAGGAAAGACATAACACAGTGATCTGTTTGACCCATTTCGATTCCAATAGGTCTGTATGACGCTCGAGTAAATCCCTATTTAGCATCGTGGGCGGGCTCCCCTACTACATATTAGGGTCCGTTTCACAATGTCCAAGCAAAGAGAATTCAAGTCCTAAATAAGCTACTTGCCACTTATCTGTCAAATAAGGTCCTGATAGTCCTGATACTTCTGATGTTACTTTGTTGTCGTCACGATTTTATTTAACTTGACTTAACAATTTAACTGAGAATCTTACACAGAATGAGAATAAGATGAAGTCCATACGGTACAATGGTACAATCAAGCTGATCGGTGTAACATATATATTTTTTACAAGCTTTTATTTAGTTTCACCTGACCGTTGTCTGTCTGTATGTAATCAAATCTTGCATGTTAAATTTGATCCACTTCCCGGTTTCCGATTGGGCTGAAATTTTGCATGCATGTACTTATAAATTGGATGACAATGCAATATTATGGTACCATCGAGCTGATCTGATGACGGAGGCAGGAGGTGGCCATAGGAACTCTGTGATGAAACAATGCAACCTAATTGTGTGAGGGGATTTTAGAATTGTCTCGATGAGTATTAGTTGTCTGTCGTAAGAAAAGTACAGTCAGCGAAGCTTGTACCAAAAATGAAATTTTTGCCAAAAACTTATTTAAATATTATATTTGGAAATATAAAGTTTAATACTTATGCCATAAAAATAAAGACAATTATTAGTCCAAGCACGGCTGGATTAGACAAATTGTTTTATATATCTACTTCTGGTACAGTCAACTGTAAAAATATGGGTGTAGCCAACTTATTAAAAAATATGTCCCATAGTTCTTAATTCGCTGACATAAGAGCTATGGGGCTGTCCATAAATTACGTCATCGATTTTTGAGATGATTTGTGCACCCATATTTTTACAGGTGACTGTACCTACCTAATATTTCTTCAAAAATAGGTAAGAACACTAAGAACCATCAAAACAGGTAATTAAAATTTCCGAAACAGCACTCAAATCTGTACATTTGTTTCGGGAACTACATAGATACACTCACATACATACAGTACATACACACGGTACACAGGTACTTATGTATGATATCTCTCTTTTTGTGTCGGCCTGTAGAAGAGAACATCCGGACATACGAAAGCATTTTAGCCCAAGCTGAAACGGACACCTACGCTAACGCTCAGTCAAAAATAAAACTAAAATTTCACTAAATTCAAGATTCCTCGTTTTAAAATATAAAATCAGTTTAAACCAAAAAAACTTACCAAATACACCAACAATCAACAATGCAACCAAAATCTTCATTATGATTTGGTAACAGTCATTTGCGTTTTAAGAATTAATTATTTAACAAGTGTCATTTAATTAAAATTATAAAAAACAACGATAATGTGTAATTTATCGAAAAAAAAAACAATATTTTAGAAAAATTGCAATGCGCAAGTTCGTAACCGGCCAATGTTTGCAAAAAGCGCGCGTGAACTACGCTCAAAACTAGCCTAGTTTGAAGATTGGTTCAGGAAATCAACCTTGAAACTTGAATCTAAACATTCGAGCTATCTCACTTGCGCTTCAGCTGGTAAAGCATCGAGCAAAAGAGACCATACGAATATCGTCGATCTACTATTTCATACTTTGATTTACACTAGATATTTCATACTTTACCTATGTGGGCGGCTACAGTCGCTTGCCAGGTTTTTTTCCAATTGGTCATAAATACTGCAATATTATGTACCTACAAATTATGTAATGTGTTGTAGCGTTTGTGTTTTGTAAAATGTCACGTATATAGTGCGTCGTCGTGTAGGTACAGTCAACTGTAAAAATATGGGTGTAGCCAACTTAATTATTCAAAAATATGTCCCATAGTTCTTAATTCGCTGACATAAGAGCTATGGGACATATTTTTGAGATGATTTGTGCACCCATATTTTTACAGTTAGGGGGGAAACTAATAACGCAACCATCGCTTTCGGTTGGAAACCACCGGACGTAAGCCGTGACCTCGGGCGCCCTGTACACTCTTTGCAGCGGTCCGTCACAAATGAACTACGAGCGAAGAAGAAGAAGGTCGGGTTGAGCTGCTGGAGCGAGGCCAGAAGGGTCGCTGAAGATAGGAAGGCGTGGCGCGAGCTTGTGAAGGCCCTTTGCATCTCTGGGGTGCCATAGGACAACAACAACAACAACAACAACATATTTTTACAGTTGACTGTACCACGTATAAAAGTAGTAAGTCTTAACAGCCACTGGAAAACTCATACAATTGTCTACACTACACCATTGTCGCGCAGCAAATACCAAATAAAAACTGAGTTTTCCATGGCTGTTACAATTGTCGATTGTTAAGCCCGCTCCACACTGGTGAGCGAATCGCGGCGCGAAGCCGCGAACGCGAGTGTGGAGTCGATTTCGCAGGTCTGCGTTCAAAACTCCACACTCGTGTTCGCGGCTTCTCGCCGCGATTCACGCATGAGTGTGGAGGGCGCTTTAGGTATGCGTGGTGAGGTAGAGCTGTTGTGATGGATTGATGAATTACTGACTTGCCGACCTGTCATCGACTAAATCCATCGTAGAAAAAAAGTATTTTCACCTCGGCAGCTCAAATAAGCGTGGTATGTACATTGAAAACTTTTTTAACAATGTGTAGGTAATTTATACCTAAATGTAACGCGGTTATAATAACTTGTAAGTATTATGTATTTGTGATCTTGTTCAGCACAATATCGTGTTGTACAACAAGATACGAAAGTTATTTGTACCTTGTGGCTTTGAGCTCTTTGCTACGTTTATGATTCTAAATAAGATAACTCGCTACGCTTGTGGATCTAATGTAGAGTCATCTGCTTGCTTCGAATTCAACTCAACACTCCAGATAAACGAGATAAAATACAGTAAATGTTAGTTAATCAGGCATTTAATTACCCAAAAACAAAATACACTTATTTCAAATCATAATAAGTTGCAAAACTCCATGGTCATACGAAACTGGAAGGTTATACCTATTTCTGTAAACGTTCTATAAACATTCTCCAAGGGAGCTACCGTTACAAACGATGCTACAGACGCACATCACTTCACAATGCTAAGCCTTTGTATAGGATACCCCTCAGAACTTATTGCAGGTCTGGAAGCAGCACGGATGGAAGGGTGGGCTGGGGCACGTGAAGGTCTGGCAGGGCGGGCAGGCGGGGCAACACTCGCCGGGGTACCACACGGTGCGCGCGTAGCGCCCGCTGGGCCGCGTGCACGCGCCGTGGTTGAAGCAGTGCGCCTTGCATGGCATGTCGTAGCGGCATGGCCTATACGAAGCGAAGTTGTTAATATTTTTAAATGTTATTCGCGTAATAGGTTTCAAGACAGGTATATTCCTATTGGCTCGTTACTTAGTGCACCTGTTACAAATCAGGGATTTTGCGGATGCAGATTTTTTGACATCCGCGGATGCGAATGCGGATATTTAAAGGCTCACATCCGCGGATGCGGATGTCGAGATGAGGTACTTAAAAAACATCAAATATTACATTTTTAGTATTAAAAAAAAAAACACAACGGTTAGTATTTGAGCAATAATATATTACTCGTAGGTGCGTTATTTTAATAAACAGTAACATGGCCGACTTTTCTGGATCTAGACGATTTCGTTATAATGTCGTGCCGAAATTACCTAGCACTTACGCCGCCGCTAGGACGTTCCTTTACCGACTTGTTCGACATTCGCATCCGCATAAGCTCCTCATCGATTTCATGCGGATGCGGATGCGGATGCGAATATTCGTAACACCCTTGTTACAAATGATTGAAATGACATACCTCTCCATTGGAGCGTTAGTGGGTCCACTGCAATAGCCGGCGCACTCCCTTGTAAACGGCTGGGGCCGCGGCTGCCCGTAGCGTGGCCGCTTGTGGTAGATGCTGTACTCTCCGCGTACACAGCCGTACCTATACAGCACATACGTCTTTAGATGGTGGCCATGGTGCTTACCTACATGTTTGTTCAGTAAAAATGAAAACGCTCAGACAGCTGCAGGCATGCAAGTATGAATAGGTACAATTACTACAAATGGTCTCTGTGTCTCATTTTTTTTTAGGATAGGATAGGTTATCTCATAGACTAGTAATCCTCTAGACGGAGTTTAGAGCAATTATTTCATGAAACCGATGCTGCTAAAAATACTGAGGTGTGGGGGACGAGGTGAACGAGTCCCGTGCCGTGTTTGGTCCATTCAAAGACACGGGCGTCACACATTAGACACTTTGACTCGAAAATGGAGTAATACTACCGTATATTTGTGGCAGAGGGGGTAGCGCTACTATGCTCAGTCTGGTCTGGAGGATGTTTTGTCTGTGGGTTATCTTATCACACACACATAATACGCGCATAACGTTGTCTCGCTCAAACATCGGAGCGACGTGCAAAACGCATCCAGTATGATAATCGATTGCATATAGTTTAATATATCAGACATATTGTAGATATTATAGTACTAATTTGTAAAAGTATTAGCTCTGATGATGAAGTGGTTAAAGTTCATCCGACTCTAATAGTAAATAAAACAAATACATATTTTGTATTTGCATTATGAACAGAGTCGCCTGATGTTACAAAAATTAACCATTAAAAAAACTTGTGAACGAAGTATTTCCTCAGTTCAACATGTGAGTTTCAGGTGGGCTATGAATAAAATAAAAATAAACAAATACCTAGGACACGGCCGGCAGCATTCGTAACCTCGGGGTAATACAGACATTAGGCAGAATCGCAGACGAATTCGGCAAATACTTGCAAAACTAAAAAAAAAAATGAAAATATATACTATCTTATCAAGTTAATTAATATTATGTACTTACCTTCATTAACAAGTACTAACCGTGATGCTTTTGATGTTTCTAAATTGTATTTTCCAATTTTTATGATAATTTGAAAATTTTATTGAATTTTTTGGATTTTTGTTCGATTTAGTTAAAAAAATATGAAAAACTGACAGATTTGTTTTTTTTTATTACTATATATAGAGTTGACTATTGTTTTGTACCAGTTGCATAATTACACGTCGTCAAAGAGGTACGTAAGCGGAGTTATATTCTCTATGGCATTAATTAGGCCAGGTGCACACTTATAGAGATAGAGTTACACCAAGTCTGCAACGATTTTGATAGCACCCGCAGAGTATTATATTCTTTGACCCGCAGTGCGAGTGTTATTTATACATCATAATCTCATAGAAGTTTGACGTTTAAAATAACACTTGCACTGCGTGTGCTATCAAAATCGTCGCAAACTTATCTTGGTCTAAGTCTAGTCTTCGACCCGTAGGTATATTCGAACGAGCGAGCGAAGCGAACGAAGTTCTTACATTTGACTTGAGACACGCGGCTGGCTAGGGGCACGTCCCGGCATTTCGATGTTTTTAAGCTGAACTATCAGAGGATAGTTTGATACTCAAGAACTTAAGTAAATTTGTTCTAATTTAAATGAAATTGGGTAAACGTGTAGTTGAGGGCATTATATTTTAGTCATTAAATTATGAGCAGGCTCGATCAATGGGTTATTGAGCTATAATAGAAGAGCTTAGAAGGCTAAAAAGCAATTTGTGAGGGGTCTTGCTATTCTGGTCATATTTTTGCA
Source organism: Cydia splendana (assembly GCF_910591565.1). Lineage (NCBI taxonomy): Eukaryota > Metazoa > Arthropoda > Insecta > Lepidoptera > Tortricidae > Cydia > Cydia splendana. The sequence continues at coordinate 14,685,488 of NC_085963.1, read as the reverse complement.
AGAAATTATGGTCGAGTTTGGTATCAAATGAAAGTTGCACTTTTATAATATAGTTATTAAATTTACCATTTTGAAATAATTAGCAAGATAAAAATAAACATAATATAGGTAAGGTTTACTCGGGTAATTCCGAAATTCGGATAATTCCGAAATTCAGATGAAAAGGGGATATTACTGCAATGTTCTGCCGCCAGAGTGCAGCACTACCGACTCAGTAAATTCATAGACTAACTTATACATACTGTACCTTAAACTGTTTTTTGACAAATTTTCACACACAATAAAATATGACATTGATGCATCAAGGCGGTTCTTTAACAAGGGCCTACCGGTAAACACGAAAATCGAAATTTAGTTATCTGCCTCTTTATCGCTCGAATATGCAAGAGTGATAGAGAGATTAGATGACGAAGTTTCGATTTTCTTGTTTCGCGGTAGGCCATGTGTCAATGTGGTTTGTTTACTGTATGTGCCACAAAGGTGCACCTACGCAGAGCTTTGCCTAATATTCCCTATTCCATCATAATAAAAGTCTCTTTTCGGAATTATCCGACAGTTTTCGACATTCGGAATTACCCGAATACACCTTATTTGACATTTAACAGGAAATATTTCGGCTTACCACAGATACAGTATCAGTTAAGGGCTCCACAGACCTTGTAATATATCCACGCGATTTTTGATCCATTGCCGCCTATAGTGACATAAAATAGTAGAAATTAAATAAAATGGAACTCTAAAGTTTCCAATACTATAGTCGGTCAAACAAGATTGTCAGTAGAAAAAGGCGCGATATTCAAATTTTCTATGGGACAATAACCCTTCGCGCCTAAATTTTTTAGCCGCTTTTTTCTACTGACGGAAATGGCTTGATTGACTATAAATTGTTGCCATACCTCAAAAATGTGACAGCTACGTAGAAAGTGGCGCCCTCATTTATTAACTGACTTCCAAATCTCAAAAAGAGGAGATTCAATTGTGATTTTTTTTATGTTTGTTACTCCATATCTCCGTCATTACTGGACCGATTTTTTCAATTCTTTTTTGATTGTATTTATATGCATACAGATTGGTCCCGTTTTTGTCAAAACCCAGTTCCGACAGGGGTGCGAAACTCCTGACTTCGGTCAAACTCGGCTCCGCTCGGCTCAGCATTGCTCCGAGCAATTATTAGGGTTGGCACCACTTGACTTCCTTTTGCGTGCACGACCACAGATAACATAATCACTTGATTTTTGACAACCCTAAATAGCCGAAAGGGATAGTGCCATATATTAGAAAGGGATAGCATGATTCGACCCTGAACCGCTGTCAAACTTCGTTTTTGTAGGAAGTTTCCTTTCTGTACGGTAGTACTATTAATTATTCTGTGGTTCCGATGATGGGATCCATGAGGAATCGAGGGAACTCCTCAAATCTTAAAGGCATACATATAGTGATTTATGTGTTTTATCAACAAATCAAGCATATACATTCAAAAAAGTGACATTTGATGAAGTGGAACTGCTGATAATGATCAGAACGGAACTCCTCAATGAAACATAGTTCACGTTTGGCGATTTGTCCTCTTCGTTATGTTTGTTGCTTAACAAACATAAACTTAACTTGCTTCAAGTTAAGTTTTTAAGCCACATTTTTGTCAAGCTCGAGTTCTGATGATGAGATCCACGAGGAATCGAGGGAACTCCTCAAATCTTAAAGGCATGCGTATATAGATTTTTGTATTTTCATCAGAAAATCAAGCATTTTCATTAAAAACTGTCGCATTTGATGAAGTGGAACTGCTGATGATGATCAGAACGGAACTCTTCAACGACGCATAGTTCAAGTTTGGCGATTTGTCCTCTTCGTTATGTTTGTTAAGCAAGTTAAGTTCTTAAGCCACAGTTTTGCCAAGCTCGAGGTCTGATGGTGGTATCCATGAGGAATCGAGAGAACTCCTCAAATTTTAGAGGCACGCGTATAGAGATTTGTGTATTTTCATCAGAAAATCAAAAATTTACATTACAACTCTTCGATGACTACACGTTTGGCGATTTTGAATTTCGATTTTGACGGAGCTGGCCCTGGAGCCAGACCTGACCCGGATCCGAGCTCTTATCTGGACCTGAACCCGGACCTGGACACGGACTTGGACCTGGACTTGGACCTGGACCAAGACCTAAACCTGGACCTCGACCTGGACCTGGTCCTGGATCCGGAACTGGACCCGGACCCGGAACTGGACCCGGACCCGGAACTGGACCCGGACTCGGACCTTGACCCGGAAAACCACTGATACCTAAGCTAAATAAACCACTATGATTACCTACCATAAAATGTAGGTATAAAGTATATTGATGGCAAACTTACTAGCCCCTCCCGCTCAAACCCCCGTACACCGCACCGCACGCGCCTTTAAGTGGGTTAGGTTAGGTTTGAACTGCGATCCTCACAGAACCGAAAAAAGTGGGTTAGGTTAGGTTAGAACTGCGAGCCTTACAGAAACGAAATGCTTCCAGAAAAGTGGTTTTGGTTAGGTTCGAACTGCAATCCTCACAGAACCGAACTGTTATCAGAGAAGTGGGTTCATGAGGCTAAAACTGCGACCCTTAGGTACAGAAACGAAATGCTACCTTAGAAAAGTGGGTGGTTTGTGGGTGGTGGTTGGTGGTTTTGTGGTGGTAAAATTTCTACATAGTGCACTATGTACAATAATCGTTCACCGGTCCCCATAGAAGTCGGTTTTTTTTTCTTGAAACTTATTTTCTACTATTTCATGTCGAACTATACTTGAACTATACGAGTAAGTAGGTGCAACAAAGTCAATCGCTCTATATAATTTTTGACAAACCGCGAGTTCTCAGTTCGGGGCGAACTACTAGTTAATTACATTGTTATTGTAAATGGTCTAAGATTGCATCACTTGCCTCCCAGGGTCGAAATATTACTATTGACTGTTGTTCTCGGTAAATTAACCTTTTCGACGCGGTGTCAAACACAAAAGCTGTCACGCGGACGCCACGTCACCGAAGTGTCAAAACTGAAATTAAACTTTATGCATATGCACGTAGGTCTATGTTGCTCTGTGGTCTGTGATTAATCGGTCTTTGGCGTTGAACCTGCGGTGCGGATATATCGGTCATTGGCGTCCTAAAGGTCAATAATTGATAAAAGAAAGGCAATAATTACTTCCGTGGGGTTTGGGATGGGACTAATACCAGCCATCAACCTGGGTAGCCTGATGGGAGCGATTCATCACTTTCATCAGCTACAGGTACAGGTGTGCTCTCATCTCAAGTATCAGGCCTATTCGGATTTCGAGATAATCACAAGATCTTGAGACGATTTAGAGATCAACTAGATCTACGTTAGATATCGACTAGATGTGACTTGGATATCTAAGTCATAACTTGTCGAAATCGTCTTCGAGCAACACGGAAGGGAGGCGGCATTCGCACTATTTCCCCTCTGCCGAGGTACAAGATTAGCGCGTCAATCTAATCTAGCGCGGGTAATAAAACTAGTTGCACTTGGATTTTTCACTAGACAGAGTCCAGACGCGCGCGTGAACACTGCTGCACAAAAATGCCTGTTTGCTCGGTTTTTTGTTATAAAAAGAGGTCGGGGACATCAAATTTACAAAAAGAAAGTGTTACATTTCACATGTAATATTTTTTTTACATATCATACGTTTAATTACATTCAAACACAATTATTATATTTTAGTCTCATGTAATTGTCCGATTTATCGATTTTGCTCGCTAAGTACAAATTGCGGATCGGTCGAGCGACAAATCCGACTTCTCATCTCTCAGAATACAATAACATACTTCAACGAAAATGTGTTAGTGTGCGTGTTGTGACCTCGGAGTAAATATCTATGGAGCGGCCATTAACAGGCGTTCCCCTCTGCAAAAAGATCGCGGCCGCCGGTCAAGGAGGTTATATAAAACTAGTTGCCACACGTCATACGCCATTCAGCAAACGTCAGTCTAAGCGGAATGATAGGAGCCGAAAATGCCGAATTGCAGCGTTTTCTCGTGCAAAATGAGATCGGAAACGTCTAGTCTACAAAAAGAACACGTTTCTTATCATATGTAAGTACTATTACATCTAAATATTATCAAATAGTGCATTAACTTTGCAAATAACTAAAAAACATTGTCAATCTGACAGTGATACCAGTGATATGATATTAGATCTATTTTAGGGTAATTCTAAAGAAGTCTTTCTAAATATTAATTAGGTACGAGTAGAATTTCTAATAGGAAATATTATGCGAAACTCTGCGTAGGGGGCGCGACTACCACAATCCATCACAATCTGGGGGTCCGCCGCGGAACAAGAAAATTTAAATTTCGTTATCTAACCTCTCTATCACTATTGCATATTTGAGCGATAAAGAGAAAAGAGAAAATTTACTAGCTAGCTTAGTGCTACACTCTGGCGGCAGAACATTGCAGTAATATGCCCTATTTGCGTTGCTTTTTGTTATATGTGACGTTCCATGGAAAAAGGTACCTTATGGCGGCCGGCGCTTACGTCGCATGGCGCCGCAATAATATTGGAGCGGTGTTAATAATAGCGTAAGCGCCAACCCCCATAAGGTACCTTTACCCGTGGGACGTCACATATAATTTATGTAACACATTATTTTTATATAACACCTTAGTTTCATATCAACCTAATCTATTTAATCAAACAAATAGATCTATAGGAATAAAGAAAAGGGGGACGGGGGATCAAAAAGTAGTCGAAAACATCTCGCGTGATTTGTGCACAACCCCTAAATAACGTAAAATTACCGATAGACTCTTTTTTTTTAATTAATTTTTCCTAGTTTCTACATATAGCTGGTCAAGCAGATCTTGTCAGTAGAAAAAGGCGACAAATTTGAAAAATGTAGGCGGGAAGGGATATCGTCCCATAAAAAATTTGAATTTCGTGCCTTTTTTACTGACAAGATTTGCTTGACCAGCTATATATTTTTATTTAACATGTCAAATATTTTATTAATTTAAGGTATTTACGGCTGTCACTTTCCATAAATAGGCACTTTTAATTTATTACTCTGGTATCACTGTACCAATATTAGTGATGGGACACCATAAAAACCAATATCGGTAAAATCGATATAAACATAATGAATAATATACAGATGGTCATGATGCCTAGCGAACACCAGCCATATCGTACAAACCTCAATGAGTGATATTCCTTGGCAGATGATGATCTGCCTAGTGACCACCAGCCATATCATGCTAACTTCAAGGTGTGATATTCCTAAGCAGATCGTGAAACGCCGGCATGTCATGATCTGACTAGTGACCACCAGCCATACCGTTCAAACTTCAACATTTAGGCATATCGAATAAGTAGGATGTCCTAATTTTAGCAAATGATAACCATTGAAATGGCTTGACAGCCTACTTATAGTACGTGTTTGGGTAGCGTATGATTTTAGTACCTACCTAGTACCTACGCATTCTGCTCCAAATGCCACATAGAATGCAGCACTAGCCGTGGCAAAAAATGCAAAAGGCAGATTATTAAATGGCGGCGTTTCATGATATGCCTAGGAATATCTCGATATGCCCGATTTTACGATCTACCGCCGATATATATACTAATTATCCCCTACTCAATATCCCTTAAATGACATCCTATGGCCGCGTTCCATCTCTGTCATCAGATCTGCATGCTCGATAGTATATTGCATTGCTTTCAGAAGTAAACCAACATGTAAAATATTAACTAATGAACTGATAATAAAAAATCATTCTATATCAGCTTGCAAGATTCGCCCTAAACAAATTGACAAAATATTAGAAATAACATCTAAATCATCATAAGTTAGTAAAATGCTGGTACAAAGACTTGATATTGTATTATTATTATAATTGATAAAATCAGAAATTAAAATTCATTGTCAATTTTATCGACAATATTATCGGCGCGTCCCTCGCACTATCTAGGTTTACTTAGAACTGACGTCATCTCGTTCACGGACAGGGTTGTCTGTGTTTGTTCTTGTACTTGTGTGAATATAGTTTTTGCTAGTGTTTGATAATTTTGTCGTGTGCGTGTGTAGCGACGCATGCTAAAAATGCATTAGTGTTAACATTATTTGTGTGCGTTACCTCGTCCCCCGCGCCAAAAACGACAGAATTTTTCAGATATAAATTAGTGCGCGTCTCTACTCCATAGATATTTACTCCGAGGTTGTGACACTTGTCACTCGTCCGTACACAAAAAGAGATCGAGGTTTGCAAGATTTGTCTTTGACGTGTGTCATCTATGTATTCGTGTCGTCATTACAGATTGGATTTTGTATGTAAGTGTGTGAGAAGTGCGACTGTGTGCACCTTTCCCCCCGCGAAAAATGGCAGAAAGATTTGTATGGTGAGATATCGCTAGGGCCCCTCCCTTCCGATGTGTCGGAAGCCGGTGTTGCTCGAAGGAAATCGTTCAAGAGGACCTCCAGAATCGCGGAAACGTCAAATTTGACATATCTATCTTACAAATATCTTTAAATTATCCGTATCGTAACTTGTTGAAGTCTAGTAGAAATCTAATTCATTTTCCGAATCGAGCCGTCAGTCTAATAGTGCAGTTTCTGCTAGCTTAAGATATTGGGTTAGGCGGTTAGGGGTTCGGGATTTGGACTAGGGATCATCTAGGGATGATGCCTAGAGTAACCAAGAAAAGTCTGCAACGATTTTTATAGCACACGCAGTGCAAGTGTTATTTATACGTCATACATCAGCGTAGATTTAAAACTCACTTCTAGGTCCTGTCTCCTGTGGGTCATCTCATGTCATTACAAGGGTGTTCATTAGTATAAATAATTTATAAGTTTTATAACTATGGGCATAAGTAGGGATTAAAAAAACAACACACATCAAAACATAGTAATTTATAATATAAATACATTCACATGATAATTGATAACGTGTGGACACGTTACTTGGAAGATGTGTACAAAGGGTACTTATTAAAAAACTTTATTTATGATTCTGTTTATAATACACATATACAGGGTGGAAAGGCACGACGATCCTTTCCGGAAATGGGAGATAGTTTAGCCTAAGCTCTATATTTTCTCCATAGAAACTATGTTAATATGGGCAACCGTTTCTTAATTATGACCTTTTAAACATCCACGCAAAAAACTACTTTGTTCTAACCCTAACAGGTGACAGGGTCAATGAACTTACTTGTAAACAATCAGTATTCGACAGGAAATTATGCTAATTTGTTGCCATCTAACCATTTTTAGGTCTGCTTACAGCACGGTAAGAATCATTGCAGGATTTTCGCTTTCTTAGTGGTTCCACTTGTTCAATACTTGAATGAAATAGTTATGTTATTCCTTAATATTAATAATACTAACCACAACATTGTTTACAACGACAGTTCAAATGGTGACATTGACAACCACTCAAAAGTACGCAATCGTCTTATAAATATCTCTGGTTTCCTTGACTGATAAAAAGGTTTTAGTTTCTTAACACGTTTCACAAAATTATTTTCGAATAATTGGAAACTATCTAAAATAATTAAAAATAACAAGTAGATTGTGTTAGTTGCACCAAATGAACTTGCAAAAATGAAATACTAAGAATAAATACTTCTTCAATACCAAACTAACAAACCTTCTTGCGTGGTAGGAAATAGACAAGACGTCTGATGTTTGAAATTAAATTTTCATTGAACTATACTTATTGAATGTCATATTCTTCAAATAAAAATGTTAGATGCTCGTGGCTATTTAAATTTGTGGGGCTGTGTAAAAGATATGGTGTACCAAACCAAACGGAATGTGAAACTGCGGACGAAATGAGACAAAGGCTAATTGGTGCTTTCTGCGGAGGATAAATGACGAAGAGCATACACTATATCGCATGTGCATCGACATACTCGGGTACGGGCTGCGGCGGCGTTGTAATACACGGAGGTACATTTGAACACCGTATGTGAAAAGAAGATAGTATTAAATATTGGAAAAAAGTAATTATCTAAGAAAGTAATAAAATTGTTTGTAATATTTTTGCATTCATTTGATTTATTTGACATTTATGCGTCATTCATACATCATTGCGATACTGTCAACGATCGGAAAAAAGTGTAAAGTCCCGAGCTTTCCCGACGGAGATCCTTAATCTAGCCGTCATGTGCACATGCTATAGGGTTATCACCACAGTTAAAAAGTAGTATTTTTGCAATTTTTATTTTTTACTCAATTAACGATTCTTACCATTACCAATAGTCTCTGTATCACTTAAACGACCTAATACTTCCGGGAAGGATCGTCGTGCCTTTCCACCCTGTATAAGATACATAATATATAATTATTTATAGTTTGGGAAAACCATTAGCATTTAGAAGTACTCGTCGTTCTTCTGCGTGTCTTTTTATTATTTAAATTGGGGCTGAAACAAATAATTGTCAATTTTAGAATTATAATAATACGGCAGACCTTAAAATCTCACGAGACGGAGTTAAATTTATATCTCATTCCTAGGTAGTTATTTGTCATTTCAATCAATGTGATATTGTACCTATTATGGTCGTATCTAAGATTTTCATTAAAGTAGGGTATTTTTTCGGTAAGTAAAGCATTTGCTTATTTATTGGTTCATTTCGTAGGTTCCTATTTTATTTCAAATTTCGTGTGACCAACGACCATCTACTTACGGCATTCATTTTCTGTAACACACGTATTCGTCTGAGGGTTTCTCCAATACCCTTGCTCGCACGCGCACTTCGGCTCGCAATCATCAGGGTCGCCTGGCACAAACGGAGGAGAGTTGTATCGCTCATCGCAATACTCCCAGTCACCCAAATGTTTGCACTTCCACACCTCGTGTGCTCTGGTGCATTCAACTGGAGCTGCAATAACAAAATTAATTAATTATACTTAGGTACACATAAATTAATCGTCAACAACAGTATGTTGCTGTTACTTTACCATATGCGAGGCAGCGATCTTCCAATTTTATACACAGTGACTATAGAGTAGGTATGTAGCTGTGCATACATATTATACAATTTATAATTATCTATATATTAGCAATTTAGGCAGAAAAAGTCATAGGCATGTTGGTCATACACGTAATTACTTAGTTATATATTACTTATTTGACTACTTTGATTTAATATTGTTAGGTATGTACATGTTGTTTACAAGATATTTAAGCTATAGGTATACTATAGGACATAAGTTTTGATTTAACATAAAACTGCCAAACATTGATAAAAAACAGTTTTCGAAACAATTCTAAAGACCCCAAACACAATTAGGTTGCGTTATTTTAGCTACCTCCTGTCTCCATCATCAGACCAGCTCGATGGTACCATAATATTGCATTGTCACCCGACTCACATATGCAAATTTTCAGCTTTATCGAAAACCGGGAAGTGGGTCAAATTTATTTTGCAAGATTTGACCCGTACAAACATAAATACGTACATTGCAAATTAAGAGCGCTCTTACAAGAAAAGTCGAAATAATGCAAAATTGATGATACTAGTCGACGAAATTCAGGACTTTGCGCTCATTATTAGAAACAATGAGTACTTGTTCCAGTAAAAGCGTCTTCTTATCTTTATAAATATCGTTGTAAATATTAGAAAAAGGACTTATTAAATTAGTAATGATTTTTTTTCTGATGGTCGATTCCGAAAAACCCCGTGAAGCACTGAATGGCGAGCTCTTATTTGGAAATGTTGAGAATTTTACTCTGCTAAACCTGGCTATTTTGTATTACTAATACCCTGTACTTTAGGCATATCAAACTATATTTTTCCTACATACCTTTGAGAAAGAGAAAATCAAAGTAAAACGAACTCGATTTTCTCTCCGAAACAAGTGTCAATTCCTACGAAAATATACTTAATATCGAAGTCATTTTCATACTCAAGCAATCTGCAACGTTTGCTTATACTGTTGGTATACATTAGTGTTTATGAAATTCTACTATAATTTTTTGGCAATTTTTTGAAAACTACTCTATATTACCGATGACGCGCGCTGCGCCAGCTCAGTGCCGCGGCAGAGCTTGTAGAGGCAGGACGTGCGTCGGTCGGCTCCGCACATTTTCAACGGCGACGACGAGGTTTTTTATCATTGTGTGCGGCGGGCGCCGTGTAAAACGCTATACTGTGTGCGTGTAAACCGCAACGAGAGACTTTGATCCTAGCACTGTTTTTATAGTATTATAATTTATAATGGTACAGTTTAATAAACTACCGGACAGGATTAAAAATATTTGAAACGACCTGACATTCTAAATGTATTTATTTGACTCAAGATAGTACTCAGGGTCTGATGATGGAGCGGGAAGGTGGTCACCGGTACCAATCAACCATGCAACTAAACCACTTCGTGTTTAGGCTCGTTTTATTCATCTCAACAAGATCTTTGACACAAGATAGTACTCAGGGTCTGATGATGGAGCCGGAAGGTGGTCACCGGTACCAATCAACCATGCAACTAAACCACTTCGTGTTTGGGCTCGTTTGATTCGGCTCAACAAGATCTTTGACTTAAGATAGTACTCAGGGTCTGATGATGGAGCCGGAAGGTGGTCACCAGTACCAATCAACAATGCAACTAAACCACTTCGTGTTTAGGCTCGTTTTATTCGTCTCAACAAGATCTTTGACTTAAGATAGTACTCAGGGTCTGATGATGGAGCCGGAAGGTGGTCACCGGTACCAATCAACCATGCAACTAAACCACTTCGTGTTTGGGCTCGTTTGATTCGGCTCAACAAGATCTTTGACTTAAGATAGTACTCAGGGTCTGATGATGGAGCCGGAAGGTGGTCACCAGTACCAATCAACAATGCAACTAAACCACTTCGTGTTTAGGCTCGTTTTATTCGTCTCAACAAGATCTTTGACTTAAGATAGTACTCAGGGTCTGATGATGGAGCCGGAAGGTGGTCACCAGTACCAATCAACAATGCAACTAAACCACTTCGTGTTTAGGCTCGTTTTATTCGTCTCAACAAGATCTTTGACTTAAGATAGTACTCAGGGTCTGATGATGGAGCCGGAAGGTGGTCACCGGTACCAATCAACCATGCAACTAAACCACTTCGTGTTTGGGCTCGTTTGATTCGGCTCAACAAGATCTTTGACTTAAGATAGTACTCAGGGTCTGATGATGGAGCCGGAAGGTGGTCACCAGTACCAATCAACAATGCAACTAAACCACTTCGTGTTTAGGCTCGTTTTATTCGTCTCAACAAGATCTTTGACTTAAGATAGTACTCAGGGTCTGATGATGGAGCCGGAAGGTGGTCACCGGTACCAATCAACTATGCAACTAAACCACTTCGTGTTTGGGCTCGTTTGATTCGTCTCAACAAGATCTTTGGCACAAGATAATACTCAGGGTCTGATGATGGAGCCGGCAGGTGGTCACCGGTACCAATCAACCATGCCACTAAACCACTTCGTGTTTAGGCTCGTTTTATTCGTTTCTATAAGATCTTTGACACAAGATAGTACTCAGGGTCTGATGTTGGAGCCGGAAGGTGGTCACCGGTACCAATCAACCATGCAACTAAACCAGTTCGTGTTTAGGCTCGTTTGATTCGTCTCAACAAGACCTTGGACACAAGATAGTACTCAGGATCTGATGATGGAGCTGGAAGGTGGCCACGGGTACCAGTCTACCATGTAACTGAACCACTTCGTGTTTGGGCTCGTTTGATTTGTCGCAACAAGATCTTTGACACAAGGTAGTACTGAGGGTCTGATGATGGATCCGGAAGGTGGTGACCGGTACCAATCAACCATGCAACTAAACCACTTCGTGTTTGGCTTCGTTCGATTCGTCGCAACATGATCTTTGACACAAGTTGGTACTCAGGGTCTGATGATGGAGCTGGACTGTGGCCACGGGTACCAGTCTACCATGTAACTGAACCACTTCGTGTTTGGGCTCGTTTGATTTGTCGCAACAAGATCTTTGACACAAGGTAGTACTGAGGGTCTGATGATGGATCCGGAAGGTGGTCACCGGTACCAATCAACCATGCAACTAAACCACTTCGTGTTTGGCTTCGTTCGATTCGTCGCAACAAGATCTTTGACACAAGTTAGTACTCAGGGTCTGATGATGGAGCTGGACTGTGGCCACGGGTACCAATCTACCATGTAACTGAACCACTTCGTGTTTGGGCTCGTTTGATTCGTCGCAATAAGATGTTTGACACAAGATACTACTCAGGGTCTGATGATGGAGCTGATGATGATAATCAGGTACCCGTCGCCACCTTCGCGCTCCATCATCAGACCCTGAGTACTACCTTGTGTCAAAGATCTTGTTGAGATGAATAAAACGTGCCTAAACACGAAGTGGTTTAGTTGCATGGTTGATTGGTACCGGTGACCACCTTCCGGCTCCAACATCAGACCCTGAGTACTATCTTGTGTCAAAGATCTTGTTGAAACGAATAAAACGAGCCTAAACACGAAGTGGTTTAGTTGCATGGTTAATTGGTACCGGTGACCACCTTCCAGCTCCATCATCAGACTCTGAGTATCACCTAGTGTCAAAGATCTTGTTGAGACGAATCAAACGATCCTAAACACGATGTGGTTTAGTTGCATGGTTGATTGGTAATGGTACCTTCCAGCTCCATCATCAGACCCTGAGTACTGTCTTGTGTCAAAGATATTGTTGAGACGAATCAAACGAGCCCAAACACGAAGTTGTTTAGTTACATGATAGACTGGTACCCGTGGCCACCTTCCAGCTCCATCATCAGACCCTGTGTATCTTCAGTGTCAAAGATCTTGTTGAGACGAATCAAACGAGCCTAATCATGTTACTACATGGTTGATTGGTATCCGTGACCACCTTAATCGTCATCAGATCCTCAGTACCAGTTCGTTTTTAAACCCTCGTTGATACAAACTTTACAACCTATAGGTACCAAATGCAATGACGAAACATGTAAATAAGCCTAACCTATAATCCTAACCTATAATTTCTTTCGAGTAATATACCTTCATAAGTACGAGTATGGGGCTATTCATAAATTACGTCGTTTCAAATGGGAAGAGTGGGGGGGGGGGGGTCTGGACATCGGATGATGGTAACATGACGTAGGAGGAAACAGATTCATCCGAAGCTTGATTTTTGGATGATTTGAGGGGTGGGGGGGGTCAAAAATCGTCAAAAATAGATGACGTAATTTATGAACAGCCCCTATGTAGATTTGCACTGCATTTAGTATTTTCGTACTTACCAAATAACAGTTTTAGAACTTTAAAAGTTAAGTACAGTTAGTGTTGTTATGGTTGATTTCAATATGCTTCGCGAAGGATCAAGAATGTTTAATCCATCATTGTAGTGCGAATGTGGTAGAAGGGATCGGCGTACTGAGCTCGCACGGCCTGCCGCAGCGCGTAAAATACCTAAACTCGCTCAACGCCGAAATGTAATAGCGCTCTTAAATAAAAGCTTGTAAAATGATTTGCTATTGACAAGTTATGAGTAGGTAACTTACGACAATCAGTCGACTTGATGCAGTTGTTATTGACGTCATACCTATAGTAGGGCTTGCATCCACACCCTCCAGGGCAGTCTCGTGGTGGCTTGCACAAAATCGTTTGATCTGATTCAGGACACCTTACTTGCGGGCATCCTTTATATGTGCATGGTACAAAAGTTTGATTGCAGGGACAGTGGATGTAATCTAGAATTGGGATCGAAAAATTACAATTCATGAGAAAAAAATATATTTATCCTTGCTGATCAGAATTAACAATTAAGCAATATAACGTTAATATATCTCAGTTCATTATAGTGTCAGTTGTGTTGTATCTCAGTTGCAATAGTGGTATTGAATATTTCCATTTAGAGAAAATTCAAATAGCAAGAAACATTATGGACATAAGAAATTTTAATAGGTATGCAAATATCATGACCTTTACTTTTAGACGTATTAGAACAAATTAAATTATTTTCAGAAAATACTTTAATTTGTTTTTATTTCAAGTAGAAACACTACTATATAAATTATAAACTGAAATAAATGTCATATTAAACTGAATAATGTCATAAAGTCACCAAGGGTCACTGGAGCCCCAGGCTGGAATCGAACCAGGAGTCCTCTGCTATCGCACCTGCCACACACACCTGCACCTGGACAGGCACCTGCCGCGATAGCAGAGGACGCTGGTTCGATTCCAGCATGGGGCACTAGAGGCCTTGGTTACTTTTTCTTAGTATAGTAAGTCAAGTAAGTCATTCAATTACTTTTCTTTACCTGCGCATGTTTCAATTTTAACGCATTTCCCATCTTTCCCTTGTTTAGATAAAACGTAGCCTTCATTGCACTGACATCCTGGGCAGCAAGGTTTGGTCGGACATACTGGTTTAGTGTTACAGCAAGTGCCTGGGCAGGGGTTACGGCAATCCGCCCAGGAGGCGTTGGGGTCTTTACACACGCCCGCTGCAAAAAACATTTTGATATCAATAAACTGTTAGGTAGTGTAGGTTAGGTGCCTATACTTATCTTTAAAAAAATATAAACTACTGCAAATATAAAAAAATGGAAAAACAAAAATGAAATTACTGTTTATAAGAAAAATGCTGATCGTATTTGGGTGAATTGACTTTATGTGTTATTTGGTCCCGTCAGCCAGGCGACAAAAGTAGTAGTAATTTGTTAGAAGAAATATTAAACTACGTTCTACAAATATGCTAAGTAGATAGCCCATTATGGAAAGTGCTTTTTATAACTGCCATAAAAAATATGTTTGGTTATTTTTTATACCATATTAGGTTTATGAATGAATGAATGAATGAAATTAATTTATTCCAGAAACAATCCATATGTGATTAATACATTTAAAACTAATTACATAATACAATATTATATATATATAGAACCAGTATTTTAAGAGCGACCCAGGCGACCGTAACTATGGCAAAGGGTGACAAGGGGCTCTCGTAGAAAAGAGGGAACCAGTTGTTCCAATGATAGCAAATATCAAATACAAAAATAACATTAATAAAAGTTTGGTTAATATTTTTTTAAACTTTTCGCCGTTCTTTTTTATTCCTGGGAATATTAATTAGGTAATACTGATTAAGTGATTACGTACAGTATCCATGTAAGTAAAACTAAGTAGGCATAAGACGAAACTTACGACACAGTGACTTCTCAATACATTTTCCATTCGCATCTCGTAGGTAACCTTCTTCGCAAACACAGCCATCTGGACAAGGAGGTATTACTCTCGGGCAGCCAGGTGGTTTTATTAGGTCCTTACATGTTTTAGGGTTACATTGACCGATTGGACAACTTATGAGTCTTTCATGGGGTCCTTTACATTTGGCTGAGAAAGAAACAGATACATATTTTTACAACTGAGAAACCTGAGATAATTTATTAAGTACCTAGTCATACACACAACCAGCACACAAATATCTACATCCCTATAATAATATTATAAATGCGAAATAACTCTGTCTGTTCTTCACGCGTAAACCGCTGAACCGATTTATATGCAGTTTGAGGCCCGAGGAAGTACATAACAGGAGTATTTTAATCATCAGCATCATCTCACGCAGAAGAAGTCACGGGCAGAAGCTAGTATTGTATTGTATAAAGGTTGTATAAGTTAACAAGATTAGGACTATTGTGCATTGTACTTAAGGTGCGAAACTTTAAATCTATCTAGTTATAGTCATAAATAACATACGGCATTTGTTGACCGGTATACATGTGTTGTTGAAGTCTCTGACGAATCCTTTCTTGCAGAAGCAAGCTAATTCGCATTTCTTGTTGACGCACGTTGGAGGCGTGGGGTCGACACAGCTGGCTTCGGGGCATGAAGTACCGCAGTAGTACTGTTCGTTCGCTCCACATTGCGGAGTAGCTACAAAAAATGGTAAAATCAATTAAACTGAAGGTTTGCCAAAAATTAGGAAGGTTTGACAATTAGGTGCTAAAACGATGGATCGCATAGGTCGAAACTCTGCGTTTCAAATCGCGTACAGCTGTTATAATTCCACCACAATCAAATATAATTGGACCGGTCACATCTGCCGCATTCATTCGGAAAGATAGGCGAGCATCAGCATAGTCACCAAGAGGATTGCTCTGACGCGTGTTGTAGGCGGGGCACGCTTGGCCCGAGATGCCGAGTAGTTTGGGGTATTACGACAAGTGATGACAGCTACCGTAACGAACTGCTAAAAGCTGTAGAATATACCGTTGAATTTAAAACTAAGTTCTTCGCTTCCTTGTCGGAACCCAATGGCTGAGGGGAGGGACGTGACGATTGTGGACACTTCGCCGGTGATCTCCAAGCCGCTCAAAGGCTAAGTTAGCATGCCAAATGTTAGCATAGCTTTATCAGCAGTAATACAAAAAAATGCTTTACGCACCTGAGACTTTTCTGAATATTCATCTTTAGTAGTCCCAATTTAATAAAATTCCAAGAAAAGAAACGACAAAAAATCTGTAAAATTATCAAACCTGTTCACAAAATTTTACGAGAATCGTTAATCGGTTGGGAAACGCGACGAGTAGAAGAAAACAGTTAAACATACAATGACACTTTTGCCCAAACTGAAACTCAGATCTCCACTTGCCTCGGTCAACAAAATATGGTCACCGGTTCACTACCAAGTCATTAAGGTCATGACCTTCGGTTACCTTCGCTGGTGTCAGTTATACCTACTTATTTAACTGCAATTCAAATACTGAATCTAACTTCAAGCTTGGAAGCGAAACTGATTAAGAGTTGAAATGTAATGACTAGAAAGTGCAACTGCACCTCAAAATGTCTTTCTTTCTCAACTTCAACTTCAACTTCAACATTTATTCAGCGAATAGGCCACAAGGGCACTTTTACACGTCAACATTGAATTTACATACAAGCAAAAATAACAATACAATATTAATCAATACATCAACAATTTTATAAAATACAACTGCAACTACCAATTCAAACTAACGTATTACAATTACTTATAGAGATGTATATTATGGTCTCTTAACGTCGAATTACATAAACAAAAACTATAATAATCATATAAAAAAAAACCGGGCAAGTGCGAGTCGGACTCGCGCACGAAGGGTTCCGTACCATAATGAAAAAAAAAACGGAAAAAAATGCAAAAAAAAAACGGTCACCCATCCAAGTACTGACCACGCCCGACGTTGCTTAACTTTGGTCAAAAATCACGTTTGTTATATGGGAGCCCCATTTAAATCTTTATTTTATTCTGTTTTTAGTATTTGTTGTTATAGCGGCAACAGAAATACATCATCTGTGAAAATTTCAACTGTCTAGCTATCACGGTTCGTGAGATACAGCCTGGTGATAGACAGACGGACGGACGGACGGACGGACAGCGAAGTCTTAGTAATAGGGTCCCGTTTTACCTTTTGGGTACGGAACCCTAAAAATACAGATACAAAAACACAAGTGAAATCTATAATATTTAGAGGTGTAAATGTCTCTAGGTGTCAGAACTATAAGATTATATAGTTTATCAAATTATCATTAGAGATGTATAGGGTCTCCAAGAGTCAAAATCCTGTATAATTAACACATTCATTAAGAGAAAAGAAACATACGAGAGCAGAATGAGGCGTCTCACTGTAATTAAACTCAAAAATAAAGTTACTAAGTATAATAGCTCGTGTTAGCTTAAACAGACCAGTCTCCACAAACAGCACCCGTTCACGAGTATGACGCGTATCTCAGCCATCGCCTCCCTCAACCTTCATTCGGGAAAGTGGCGACCTGATCAACGATGCCACCGTATAAGCAAAGATTTTTAAGCGAGCATGACATGTTCAAGCTACCGGCCTATACTAATATTAAAATAGTAATAACATGTAGCTGTAAGACACAGCATTTTGTGCTCGTATGTTACATAAAAGATAGTATACTAACCATAATAACTAAGTAAGACATAATTACTAGCCTAAATTGACTTAGAGATGTAAAGGTCTCTAAGTGTCAGAAACATTAAACATATAGGCATGTACAATAAAATAAAATAAAATAAATAAATAAATACATACTTAGAGATGTATAAGGTCTCCAAGTGTCCAAAACTAAAATTAAATTAAACAATATAATCAAGCGAGAACATGACTGTCTCATTTGTCAATTTTACTGGACACTAGGGTTTCTGCTCGAGAATTCTCGAGGCGAGAAATCTCGAGAAATTTGTCTTTCGGCGAGGCGGGAAATAAAGACTCAATGCCTCGAGAACTCGAGAAATAAATCTCTTGTCATAAGTAAAAAGAAAACACGCGTATAACACTTGATGTGTCTATAGTGACACATCAAGTGTTATACGATACTAGATTTGGGTAGTTAAATAAATGTAAACAATGTTTTTTTTTTTACATTTTCCGGTACTTCAAACATTGATTAGTTAACCAACTAAATAAAAAACTGCCTTGATCCGTAGCCTATCGTTCTGGCTTCAGCTGATTTCCATGTTTTGAAACTTTTGAACTACTCTAGTTCGTTTTTTTTAGCATTAGAAAGAACTTGAAAGAAGGTAAGCGATTGTGACATGTCTTTTAATTGAAAAACGCTTTTTAAAAATCAAAAACAATTACTTATGAAAGCAGAAGAATATAAATGATCGTATTAGATTCATAATTGTTACATATATTTGCCGTAACTTATATTTAAAATGTGTTTTTCAATTAAAAGACACATCAAGATTGTTTACCTTATTTCTAATGATAAAAAAACGAACTATATATGTGTAAATAATTCGTCTCGTTTTAGGTTCATAACTATACTTCGTTTTTTGAACATTAGAAAAAAGGTAAACAATCTTAAAGTGTCTTTTTATTGAAAAAGGCTATTAACTCTATTAAAAAAATCGTAAATGTAAATGATCGTATATGATTTATAATTGTTACATATATATTTGCCGTGACCTATTTTTCATATTTTTTTCAATAAAAAGAGACGTCTAGATCGCTTATCTTATTTATAATGCTAAAAAAACAAATATGGGGGTAATTAATAACAAATATTACAAAACTAGATTACTTTTGATAAATCTAATCATCTCGATAAAGGTCTCTTAGCAAAATAGCACAATTTTGCCAGCTTCATTGTTACGTTCAGTAAATATTAATATTACGTAGTAAAACTTCTGTAAGATTGTTACATCGAGTTAAACTAATTGCCTAATAAAATACTATATTGTGGTTTGCATACATTTTGTTAAATAAAAATAACTAATGAAATACACTATAGCATGTCACATCCCCGCGCCAGCGCGCACGCCTGCACCTATAGTTTTTCTTGTTGTTTGTTGAATTTTTGATCATTTGTAGTAACAATAAAATTACCATTTGTTTGATTTTTGATCTAACCTACAACTCCTATGAGTCTAACTTGCAATAAAGCAAAAAAAAAACAAAAACAGTGTTTTTTTTACTTTCAAAATTTCTCGAGATACTCGAGAAACTCGAGACATCGCGGTCGAGAATTCCCGTGCCTCGAGAAACGAAAAAGGTCGAGAAACCAGAAACCCTACTGGACACTAGCATATTTAATTCACAATGTAAAAAAAAAAAAACAATATTTATTTAGCTCTTATTATACTAATGAAATCAAGCTACCGGCTTAAAGGCATCTCTATCGTTTATAAAATCTTTTACAGTGTAGTACGCCTTACTTAACAAGGAGCGCTTAATGTGTGACTTAAATTTGTGAAGTGGTAAATTCACGTCAACGATTCTGCTAAATCAAGGTAAAGCATTAAAAAATTAAAACATGCAAAGCATTTACCTACTTAAAGTGAAGAGAAACTTCTAATGAAAACTGTATTTAGTAAAGAAGTTGTTCGTTTATTCATTTAATATCAACAAGGTAATGAAATAAATCACTTACCATTAATAACAGGTGTCGTGGCGGTCGCCGTGGAGATTACGAAACAAAAAAGAAAAACAAAATGCGCCATATTGTTGACACGACCTGTGTGATCAACAGGCCGGCGGGAATTAACTACAAAATAAGTTTTTTCATTATTATTCACGCACATTTAGAATATCGTGACTTATTTGTTTTATGAGTTGGCATACTGTACAAATATTTTTTGTAGCAGAGGTTGCCAATTGCACCCATTGCTTTTTACTTACACTAGTAAAGTTTTGTTTTTCAACTGCATTACAATAACATTCAGCAGACTGGTTTGTATTAAATTTATCAGTTATCGGCTTTTGACGTAGGTAACTAAGGTCACCTTTTTCCGATACCACTTGTTAGAGGTGGGTATGTTTTGGTGACTGGTAGTACCTAATTGACTTTAATTATCACGTGATAATTAAAGTAAAATATTTAATAGAGACTAGTATTTGTTTGTTATAAGTAAGCTTATAATGTCGAGGGCAAAAACTCATGTCTCTAAAGTTAGATTTTTTTGAAGTGAAAACTTCTTTAGCGGCGCTGTCACAGAATAAATAATAGTACTAGGTACAGAAGACTCACTCTCTAACAAAACGCGTCTGTTACGATCAGCACAGATATGGCCGCTAGGTGGCGACAGCCCCACGCGCGGCTTATGGCTTTCCTCAAAATTGGGGCGGAACGGATGTAGCTACCTGTAGTAAAGCGACGAAATCGCGGAGTGAGCCACGCCTGGCGCTGTGCACTTTTTGTGATGGGGAAAAATGTTAAACTCGCGACAGGTAAGATTCGTAAGACGTAAGACGGACACGTGACTTGATCGAAAAACTGTTACAATGTCATTGAGTTTTTCTTTATTGATTTAAATGTCGTCTAGTGACTTTCCCTCTAGTTAACTCGAGTAGGTACTAACAGTGATGTGCTTAGGGGTTTAAAGTAATGCGACGAAATAACGCTAGATGAAGTTAACCTCAATTATACAGGGTGTCCCATAAGTGACACGTCACAGTGACACTGGACGTAGACCAGGCCAATAGGAACCAAACCAACTTAACATGACCCCAGTAAACGTGGCACGGTTTTCGAGTTATTGCCAAATTAAGGTTTTTTATTAATTTTGACCGTTTTTAACATTGTTAGTGCCAGTGTGCACTCGGAAAGGTCTCGAAGTTAGTTTTTTTTTATGTGTACGGCATCATGAATAGTTAATTAAGATAGCAGAATAGGTATTTTATCGATAAACAATGTAAAATGCAAAAAAGTACTGATTTAATCTTGTATTAAATTCACAGCGAAACATTAATTTCGACTTTGACCACCTGTCGTGAAAAAAAATTACTAGAAAAGTAATGAGCAAATAACGTCAAAATATTGAGCATGTTATGTATGTAAAATACACAATAGCACCACAGAACCACTCTCGGCACGACCACTCGGCGCCACGGTTAACAGTCAACTACCCCCACTCCTGCAGGTGCAGTATACTACATCCCTTCCTTATTAACGAAAATAAAAGAGTTCTGATTTGCTTTGACTTATAATCATTGAATTATTTGGAAATCGATACATTTTTATATTCCAGCTAATTATAGATTCCACACGACGTTCATATTAATCTTCATTTTGATCTTGGTCCGGGATGGGTGCATTTTCGCTATTTTTATTTAGGTTACATATCAGAATACCGAAAGTTGATTTACCTAATGTCGAATCACCTATGCTCGATTCACCTATTTTTTTAAACACCTAATGGTTTATTAACCTAAGCTCATAACACCTAATGAACGAATTACCTAATGCACGTTTCACCTATAATTGTTTTACCTAAGCTCAGAATACCTATGGTCGATCTACCTAAACTTGATACACCTAATGCTTAAAATACCTAAAACCGAGTTACCTAATACATGAAATACCTAAAGTTAATATACCTAATACACGAAACACCTAATTTTGATATACCTAATGCACAAATTACCTAAAGCTGACATACCGACTGCATGAATAACCTAAAGCTGTTACACCTAACGAACCAAACACCTAAAGTCGATATACCTAATGCACGGAATACCTAAAGTCGATATACCTAATCCACGTAATACCGAAAGTCGATATACCTAATGTCCGATATCCCTTAAGTTGATTTACCTATTGAACGAAATACCTAAAGTTCATATACCTAATGCACGTAACATATACAGTTGATATACCCATTAGGTACAGTCAACTGTAAAAATATGGGTGCACAAATCATCTCAAAAATATGTTCCATAGCTCTTATGTCAGCGAATTAAGAACTATGGGACATATTTTTAAATAAGTTGGCTACACCCATATTTTTACAGTTGACTGTATCTAACCAACGAAATACCTAAAGTCATTATAAAAAATCATTTACTGCAGATAATTTAAGTAAATATAGCATTAATAATTAAAATAAAAATAATATTGTAATAATGTAATTAATAGATACCTATAATAAAATTATTAAATTAAAAATGATAACATCTATACATTTATTAATTAAATTTAGATTAAAATTAAAAACTCTAAAACAAAAAGCAAAAAATAGTTTAAATCGTATAATGTTACGCGCAGTCAAAAATAAATTAGAATGTCAAACTTAAATTAATTTATAATACAATCCTATTTTTTAGGGTTCCGTAGTCAACTAGGAACCCTTATAGTTTCGCCATGTCCGTCTGTCTGTCTGTCCGTCTGTCCGAGGCCTTGATCCGTGATCGTTAGTGCTAGAAAGCTGCAATTTGACATAAATATATAAATCAATAAATCCAACAAACTCGTAGAAAATAATCTTTAAAAAACCTCGTCTACACGTAAAGTGGGGATGGAATTTTTTTTCGCTTCAACCATATAGTGTGTGGTATCGTTGGATAGGTTTTTAAAACGAATAGGGGTTTTCAACCAACATTTTTTGACAAACTGAATATTTTCGGCAATAACCGCTCCGAAAGAAAAAATAAATGTGTCCCCCTCTAACATTTGAACAATGAATCCAAAAAATATAAAAAAAAACCGTGGAACTAGAGCTTAAGAAAGACATTCAAAGAAAACTATAGCAAACATGATAAATTTATCCGTTTTAAGTTATCGCAAAAAGTCTCCGCTTCATAGTAAAAACTAGAGATGCCACGAATATTCGGCAACTATTCGGTATTCGGCCTATTCGCCCATTTTGCCGAATATTCGATATTCGGCCGAATGTTGCCTACTATTCGGCCGAATACCGAATATCTAATTGCACCTACCTAAAACGAAAAATTACACAAAAAATAACCAAAAGCTAGGTATATTTAATATTTAAAATGAATTCTTGGAAAGTAGTTAAATACGAAGACACGTTTGTTAGCATTTATTTTGTTGATTACAAAATATTTTATTTTTAATATGGATCTGATTTGATTGACTCTAACTACATTAATTAATTCTGTTCAACATAAAAATATATCTTCGCAAACGTTGTGCTTAGTTGGCGAACAGTTTTCATAATAATTGTGACTCAAAATATTCGCATGTCATGCCGAAAATTCGGTCGCTCAATATTCGGTATTCGGTATTCGGCCAAATTCACTATTCGGGGCATCTCTAGTAAAAACTTAAAAAGACGTAATGCCACAGTTAAACGTTATTATGGCATTAAATGGTGGTGGCAGCTGAGCCCGCTGGTATTTCCATTTAATAGGTCATGGTAACCGCACGTGGTAACCAATATGTCACTGTAAACGAAGTCATTCGGCCATGTTACAAAACTTACAGTAGGTATTTTCGTTCGTTAAAACATATACTAGCCTTAGGTATTTCGTGCATTAGGTATATCGACTTTAGGTGTTACGTGCATTAGGTATATTAGCTCTAGGTATTTCGTTCAATAGGTAAATCAACTTTAGGCATATCGTCCATTAGGTATATCGACTTTCGGTATAACATGCATTAGGTATATCGATTTTAGGTATTCCGTCCTTTAGGTATATCGACTTTAGGTATTTCGTTCGTTAGGTATAACAGTTTTAGGTATGTTATCCTTTAGGTAAATCAACTTTAGGTATATCGTTCATTAGGTATATCAGCTTTAGGTGGATCGTCCATTAGGTATGTCAGCTTTAGGTGTTTCATGCATTAGGTATAATAGCTTTAGGTAAAACGTGCGTTAGGTAAAATGTGCATTAGGTAAAACGTTAATTAGGTGTTTCATCCATTAGGTTAATTGAGATTAGGTATTATAAACTTAGGTCATTCAATATTTAGGTAAAATGATCGTTAGGTAATTTAAAAATAGGTGAATCGAGCATAGGTGATTCGACATTAGGTAAGTTAATTTTCGGTATTCTGATATGTAACCTTTATTTATAACAGCCCATTCACCAGTTTCAGCTTTCTTGAGGTGAACAACATTTCTGCGATATTCTTTTCCAGTCACGTCGTTCCTTACTCTAACATCACCACCGGTTACGTCTGTAACAGTGTGCGACTCAGAATTAAAGTTGGGAGTAAGTTTGTTATCTTTTATTAAGTTTTTTCACCGATTTCTAGATTACTATCTGCTGCTTTCCCCTTCCTATCCGTATATTCCCGTCCCTTTTCTTTCTTTTCTTTATCCCTGTCTCTTACATCTGAATCGAGTATTTTGCACTCCATATCAGCCGCTGTGGGTATTTTGTCTCGGAATTGCCTTCGGAAGAAGAGTTCTGAAGGTGTTTTACCTGTAGTGGAGTGTGGAGTGCTGTTGTACATAATTAGGTATTCTAGGAGATCATCTTTCCAGTTCTTCTTTTCTACTTGGCTGATTTTCAGCCGTTTGAGTATATCTCTGTTTTGGCGTTCGACTTCGCCGTTCATCTGCGGCCAATAAGGAATCGTATTGTATATTACAATATTGCATTCCTTACAGAAGGTCTTGAAGGTCTCGCTGGTAAACTGATTACCATTATCGCATGTCAAAGTCGCAGGATATCCCAAACGGGAAAATATTTCTTTTAGGACTCTAACCGTGTCTACAGCCGTGATACTTCGCATAATCTTGATTTCTTTGTAGCGACTATAGTAGTCGACGAGAACCAGTAAGTAATCGTTTGATGGTAGAGGTCCTAAAAAGTCAAACGCAACATCGATCCAGGGTTCGACTGGAAGCTCTCGTCTCTTACTAGGGTGTGGGGCGTTAGGTGCCGAAACGAGTGTACATCCTTTACAGGCCTTTACTCTGTTTTCAGCGTCTCGATCTATCTTCGGCCACCACACTTTAGTTCTGAGACGAGTCTTCATGGCTACGATGCCAGGATGACCTTGATGTGCCGCTTCCAGTACTCTGTCTCGAAGTTCTTTGGGGATAATCAATTTGTTCCCTCTTAAAGCAATATTTCCTTGAAAACAGATCTCAGCTTGGAAAGCTTTATATGCGCTGACCGATTCATGCCATTTGTTTTCATAGATTCCACTTTGAAGCGCCATTATTTCTTCATCTGTGGCGCAGACGGCTTCAATTTCTTTTAGTGGGACTCCTGTGGGCTTGCTGTATTGTACGATCGCATTAATATAATTTTCATTGTCAAACGGTTTGGGACTGATTGATTGGCAAAGCCGAGAAATGGGGTCGGCAATATTGTCCTTGCCTGGCCGGTAAATCACCTTGTACTTGTAAGCCTGCAAGCGGAGAACCCAGCGCTCAATACGTGCGCACGATTTAGATCTGGGACCAAATATGGTTTCCAAGGGCTTGTGGTCGCTTATAATCTCAAAGTCTTTGCCGAACAAATACGTTTTAAAATGTTCGACTGCCCAGACGAGGGCCAAGGCCTCTTTCTCGGTCTGGCAATACCTTTTCTCACAATCAGTTAGGCTCTTGTTACCGAACGCTATGACACGGGGACCATTTTGAACTATTTGTATCAGTACAGCCCCAAGACCCACGGGAGATGCATCAGCTATTATTTGCGTTCTGTCAGCTGGGTTATAGTAGCCCAGGCGTTTGTATATTTGACAACCTCGCTTTTAAAGTATCAAACGCTTGTTCTTGGGAGCTAGTCCAATATTTACGAAGGTCAGTCGTTTTGCTCAATTTAAGTCGTACAAGCTGACGAAGGGGCTCCGTTAATGATGCCAAATTAGGGATCCACTTCCCCACATAATTAACCAATCCGAGAAAACTTTGAATCTCCTCCACATTGGTTGGTCTCTTCGCCGACTGAATGGCTTCGATATATTTATCAAGTGGTTTTACCCCTTTAGCAGTGAGTTCATGGCCAAGGAACTCAATTTTATCAGTCTTGTAAATGCATTTGCTTTCGTTAAGCAGGACGTCGTTGTCCTTCAACAGCTGTAGGACTTTCTTAAGCGGTGTATCATGTTCTTTTTCATTAGATCCGTATATAATTATGTCATCGATGAAGTTGGCGGTACCTTCACATCCTAACAACATCTTCTCTAGCACCTTTTGGAACATTTCCGGCGCGCATGACACTCCAAACATTAACCTTTTGTACCGAAATAATCCTTTACTGGTGCTGAAGGTTGTAATGTGCCTGCTGTCTTCGTCAATCTCTAGTTGATGAAAAGCATTTTTTATGTCAAGCCGAGAAAAGTATTTCGCTTGTCTGAAATGGGGTAGCAATTCATTCATCGTAGGAAGAGGGTGGTTCTCCCTTAAAATAGCTTCATTAGCCCTCCTCATGTCGATACAAATTCGAGGGTCACCATTTTCCTTGAGCACGGGTACCATAGGCGATACCCATTGCGAAGGCCCGTTCACCTCTTCGATGATATGAGCTTCTTGGAGTTCTGTCAGTTTTAAATTAACTTTTTCTTCCAAAGGTATCGGTATTCTTCTATACGGTTGGATAACCGGTTTTACCTTATCATCGATTGGGATTTGAATTTTGACACCTTTGAATTTGGGAAATGTCTTACTGATGTTGTTAACCGGTATGCCAGTCTGAAGGACACCGAGATGTTTTGCAGTTATCTTTCCCAACAGGTTACGCGACCCGTTTCGAATGACATATAGGGTAGCCGTTGTTTCAAGTCCATCACGAATGTATATCTGTGCCTCGAATTTCCCCATGATATCCAGTGGCGTTTGACTGCCATAAGGCACTAATGTCTTGTCAGGATTTTCGATTTGATTTGATGTTTTCACGTTATGGCTCTTTAAATATTCCCACGTTTCATCAGTAATGATATTGCACTTACATCCAGAGTCTATCAACATCTCAATAGTGACACCACCGACTTGGCAGTTGATAACGTCATCGTTATCTAGATGGAATACATAGTCCACTTCTTCGGTATCCTTTTGTCGATGGTCATACTTTTGCCTTTTTGCTTTATCAAATTTTCCATCTTTTTTGTGTTCAAATTTCCGCTTTTGTTTTCTAGTTTTACAGTAATCTTTAAAATGTCCGACAATCCCACATTTCAAACACTTTTTGTCTCTAGCAGGGCATTCGGGTGCAAAAGACAAATGTTTATTGTTACCACATCGGTAACAAGTCTTTGAGGTACCTCTAGCTGGTAATTTCTTAGTATCAATTTTATTGACGTCCGATTTATCCATGTCACCCGCCTTAAATGATCCAGTTTTCCCAAACGTGTCTAGTTGCCTATTGACAGTCTCCAGTGTGGTAGCTATAGTGATCACTTGGTGTAAAGTGACACTATCGCCGGCCGACAAAATCTTTTTCCGTAATTCAGAGCTATTTCCTTTCTCAATGATTTGATCGATTAAATGTTCGTCCTTTGCCGTAAATTTACATTTGTCAGCCTGTTGACGAAGTCTCACAAGAAAAGCTTCAAACCTTTCGCCTTCATCTTGTTTCATAAGTCTAAACACGTAGCGTTCATAATATCTACTCTGCTTAGGAGAAAAATAGGCATCTAATTTTTCCATAGCCACATTATAGACATCGACGTCATCAGCTTCTTCGGCGTGAGCCCCTGGCAAATTGTAATAGCTTCTTGCAGAGCAAGGCCACCAAGATGTAATAAAGTGGCCAGCTTGACCACATCTTCCTCAATATTTGCGGCCAGAAAGTATATTTCAAGCGCCCGTTTCCATTTTTCCCATCTTACACCGACGGAAACCGGGTCGCCACCACAGTCGAAATGGTCTAAACTTGGAATGGTTGATGTTACTTGTGCCATTTTGGTGCGATCTGTAACAACAAGTGATTCTGTATAGTCTAATTTGCAACTACACAGGATCCATTGAGCACCTAGTCAGCATTCACCACATGACCACATGAACCACATCACACATGACCACCATATCTCGTAAACATCCACAACCAGGTCTGTCATATTGACCTTTCGTATAAGTCTTTCAAATCACTTCTATATACGGCCTGTCAAATTGACCTCTAATAACCCACTGTTAACTTTAATCACAGCAACCATTGTCTATCATATTGACCTTTCATATAAAAGTCTTCCAAATCACTTTTATTAAATTTACGTGGTCTATCAAATTGACCTCTCATTTAACTCGGGCAAAACCATGGTTTTGCCCGAGTTAAATATGCCTATCGTATTGACCTTTCATATAAAGTCTTCCATAACACTTTTAATATCTACATGTTCTGTCAAATTGACCTTTCATACCCGTACAACAAAACAATAACAACAGTGAAACTATATGGTCTATCATATTGACCTTACGTGTAACTGTACACCCGCCATACGTAGGTACCGGCATGGCCCGTCGTATCGACCTCTTAAACCAAACGATTAATATTACCGTACCTACCCTAAGATCTTATTTATTTAAATACAGTCATTTATGTGTACATCAACATACCGGTAATTACTTTTTATAACATTCGCAAGCATATCTTGCTTATGAAAGCGAATACCATTCTATTATTTAGCCGTTTGATAGCACGCGTCATCACAACAAATAGCGGTGTAGTTGTAATTATGCACCACAAATTAACTACAGCACTGTTAATTTAATCCGTATTTTAATGTAGTAAATATGTTGCAATACATTATTAAAGTTTTTTAATAATCATTCTATAACCTAGGTAAGTACTAGAAGATACTTAATTAAAGGAATCCAGTAATAATTATCTCATCATTCATTAACGGTAGGTACTTTCCGATCATACTAAAGTAAGCTGATTTCCATCTAGGTAGGTACTTATGGTCGCAATGCAAGTAAACAACACAATAATGCATCAAATCATTGCTCCGCGCTGCACGTCAGCCGGTGCAAATTTCGTTAACAAGACAGTTACCATCAACTGAACCGTTAATTATGGGTAACAGCCGTTTTTTACTATTAATATTATATTAATTTCATAGCCAATAAACAACACCTCGATATAAAGTTCGCTTCCCATTCGTACCTACACGTTTTAGATTTTAGGTAGGTACATACTTAGTGTTCCTTCCCTTTCCTTTAAACAATAATTAAGTAATTTCCTGAATGTACTTACATTTTCCTCGTTCGCCACTTGTAAAATACACAATAACACCACAGAACCACTCTCGGCACGACCACTCGGCGCCACGGTTAACAGTCAACTACCCCCACTCCTGCAGGTGCAGTATACTACAATGTAGATTCAAAAATGGTATAACACATGTACCTTCCTGCAATAAAATAGGAATTATTATCATCTTTCGAAAGCCTCATAAAAAATAAGTGAAAACTAGGAACTCTGCAATCCGTTGCTGCTTTTAGTAAAAATAACGATTTATGTTGAGATATCTAATTCTGGATTCAGAAATTAAAAAAACGCCTATTCAGTATTTGCCGAATGCCTAAAAGAAAGACGGAAAATGGTTATGTCCCTTTTTAAGGATATCATTGACTTGATAAAGGTTCAAAGAAAATAAAATACTGCAAGTTGAAGTTTATTCAATTTTATTTAAGAATAGGTGCTCGAATTGATTATCCCCGGCTCGTATGCGCGCTTGGCACCCTCTTGTAAAACTTCAAGTTAATATCCTTAAATTAATTTCGGATATGTTTCGTGCTGCCTCGAACATGCGCCGCCGTAGTTCCTCTTGGGACCTTATTGGCACGGAGTAAACTTTATGGTTTAAGCATTTTAAGCATCCCCAATGAAAAAAATCTAATGGGTTTAGGTCCGGGGAACGCGGCGGCCATGCCACTGGTCCCAATCGGCTGATCCATCTGGGAACTTCTGTGTGAGGTGGTCGCGGACATCGCGAGCGTAGTGTTCTGGGCAGCCATCTTGCTGTGGTTCCAGCTCCAGAAGATGGATCGGCCAACTGGTACCAGTGGCATGGCCTACGTTCCCCGGACCTAAATCCATTAGATTTTTTTATTGGGGATACTTAAAAGATAAATTTTACTTCAACCCAATAAGGTCCCAAGAGGAGAGGAGGAGGAGAGGAGGAAGAGGATTTTTAATGTTATTTGTACTAGTTATGTAAGCTGACATGTAACTACCTATTACCAATAAAGAATGAGTATGAATATGAGTATGAGGAACTACGACGGCATGTTCGAGGCAGCACGAAACATATCCGAAATTAATTTAAGAAAATTAACTTGAAGTTTTACAAGACGACGTCAAGCTTGCATACGAGCCGGAGAAAAGCAATTCGAGCACCTATTGTAAAATTATTTCAACCTACCCTTTCAAACTTCAACTGTATTATTCTTGTTGTTCTTTGAACCTTTATCAACTCAATGATATCCTTAAAAAGGGAGATAAGCATTTTCCATCTCTTTCTTTTAGGCATTCGGCAAATACTGAATAGGCGTTTTTTTTATTTCTGTATCCAGAATGAAATATCTTAACATAAATTGTTATTTTTACTAAGTAGCAACGGATTGCAGATTTCCAAGTTTTACTTATGTTTTATGAGGCTTTCGAAAGATGATAATAATTCATATTTTATTGCAGGAAGGTACATGAACCATTTTTGAATTTGCATAACATGCTCAATATTTTGACGTCATTTGCTCATTACTTTTCTAGTATTTTTTTTGGCTACAAATATAATGACCACCAAAAAATACTTTGGTACCCTAAATAAAAAAATCATCCTTAACAAAAAAAATTACTGAACACCAAAAAAATAAGGCCTAAAAATACAAAAGTACCACCACTTTAATTACGACTGCACTTCAAATTGTATTCAAATACCAAATATATTGAATGATCACCAAAAATCATTAATGATCACCAAATCTTGAAGACCAAATTAATGCGATATTTTCACCTAAATAAACCACTATGATTACCAAAAAATGTATACATATTACCAAATAAAGTAAACTGATGCCAAAATTACTAGCCCCTCCCGCTCAACCCCCCGTAGCCCGCACCGCATACCTACCTAACCTAATCTACTTTTCTAGTAGCATTTCGTTATGCTACTAGAAAAGTAAGTTAAACTGCTATCAGTTAAGTGGGTTAGCTTAGGTTAGCACTGCGACCCTTACAGAAACGAAATGGTACTAGAAAAGTAGGTTAGGTTAAGTTTCAACTGCTACCCATACAGATACGAAACGCTACTAGAAAAGTGGGTTAGGTTAGGTTTGAACTGCGACCCTTACAGAAAAGAAATACTACTAGAAAAGTGGGTTAGGTTAGGTTTGAACTGCGACCCATACAGAAACGAAATGCTACTAGAAAAGTGGGTTAGGTTAGGTTTGAACTGCGACCCTTGCAGAAAAGAAATGCTACTAGAAAAGTGGGTTAGGTTAGGTTTGAACTGCGACCCTTACAGAAACAAAATGCTACTAGAAAAGTGGGTTAGGTTAGGTTAGAACTGCGACTGTTACAGAAATAAAATGCTACTAGAAAAAGATGACGAAGTGGATTAATTAATTTAATAGGATAACGATATATTAAATGTTTGCACATTTTTAATTAAAATGTGGTTACAATTTTTGTGATCATTTACTATTTTTGCGTTTACAATGATTATTTTGGAGCCATTTGCTTTAATAGGATAGCAAGATTTAAAAATTTGGTTATCATTTTACATTAAAATGGAGTTCTAATTTTGGTGGTCATTTACTATTTTTGGGTTTACAATGATTATTTTGGTGTCATTTTCTTTAATAGGATAGCAAGATGTAAAAATTTGGTTATCATTTCACATTAAAATGGGGTTTGAAATTTGGTAATCATTGACTATTTTTGGGTTAATAATGATTAGTTTGGTGTCATTTCCTTTAAAAGGATAGTAAAATGTAATAAAATTGGTAATCATTTCACATTAAAATGGTGTTATAATTTTGGTGATCATTCATGATTTTAGGGTGGTAAAATAGATTTTTTTGGTATTAAATTTTACTAAATCTGGTGATCAGTTAAATAGCAGCCATTTTTTTTCACGACAGGTGGTCAAAATCGAAATTAATGTTTCGCTGTGAATTTAATTCAAGATAAACCAGTACTTTTTTGCATTTTACATTGTTTATCAATAAAATACCTATTCTGTTATCTTAATTAACTATTCATGATGCCGTACACATAAAAAAAACTAACTTCGAGACCTTTCCGAGTGCACATTGGCACTAAGAATGTTAAAAACGGTCAAAATTCATGAAAAGCCTTAATTTGGCAATAACTCGAAAACCGTGCCACTTTTACTGGGGTCATGTTAAGTTGGTTTGGGTCCTCTTGGCTTGGTCTACCTCCAGTGTCACTGTGACGTGTCACTTATGGGACAACCTGTACATAGTGCTGCAGACATTTTGCACTAGATGGCGCTGTTATTAATAATTTTGAAGTGAAAACTGACTTTTCACTTCTGCCGGCACTCCCAGAGTGCAACCCGTTGTTTTTTTTATCTTCATTACTTCCGAAAATATTCACTTTATCAATGGTTGTTGGAGTCTCGTATTCGTTTTGAAGGATCTTACCCCGATTGGTTTACAGCGAATAAAATTTTTCAAAATATACCTAACATAATATTGTACGAGCGCCAGCGGTACCCTAATAAATATTTTTTTGTAGTTTTTATTTTACCGTTCGATCGCCATGCATGCGATTTATGTATCCATGCCAAATTGCAGCTTTCTAGCAGTAACGATCACGGAGCAAAGCCTCGGAAGGACTAACAGACGAACATGGCGAAACTATAAGGAACCCTTATAGTTTCGCCATGTTCGTCTGTCAGTCCGTCTGTAGTTGAGTTGAGCCTAATACAGCCCACTTGAAAAAATGAAATGTTGTCAATTGAAGATAGATAGAGCTATTTAGACTAACATCCTCGTAATATGCCATAATATATACATAAACGTTAATAAGGGACACATCTGTATGATGCACCCGGACAGATAGGCCAAAATAGCGACCGAATGGGCACCACAGTTCACCCGAGGCAGAGGCAGGCCAAAAACGAGATGGCGAAACGACCGACTCATTTTGTGGCGACTGCATGGCGGGTAGAGATGGGTAGGGGTGAGTAAATACTGAGTATTTACTCGGTATTTACTCAAAGCACCCGATAAATACCCGTATTTACTCATTTAGGTGGGTAAAAACGATTGCTTATGAAATATTAAAAAAGTGAGATTTAAGAACAAAATTGTCTTTTATTGAGGAGTGCTAACGTGTATTAACAAAATCTATAAAATAAAACGCATATAGGTAGCTTAATTTTGGAATAAAAGGTAATTATCAGTGAGAGGCAAATTGTGATAATGCATAGTTAACAATTTTGTTTTAAATAAGAAGGTATTTACTCTAAAAATATGGTACTTAAATTCTATCGATGTTCTAGATAAGTGCATGTCGCGCAAAAGTGCGTGTTAACGCGGTACTTACGACCTTTTACTAAGGGTTTTTTAAAGAAAACTCAATACTGGCTCAGCCGATATTGTTCAAAATATTGTTTTTTGTACTCTATTATATGGCTAATCTCCCGATATGTTTTCATATTTTTTCTGAACTTTGGTTCGAAAGATAAAGAGAGATAAACATTATTTTGGCCATTCGAAACGGTTTATTTCCAAAACTATTCAATTTATCCAAAAAAGTTTTTAGAAACATTCCAGTTATTTTTAAAGACCCATTTAATGATGTGCAACACGTTGGTGGTTTCTGAAATTTTTTTTGGTGACAATTAGTTACATGTATGGAGTGCCCCTCTTAAAAATACATTTCTTACAATTTTGAGTACTTAACCCAGTAGCGGCTTACAAAATACACCTATATTTCAAATTTATATGGCCCTTTCAGCCCTCGAAATAGTTTATACCCACCAATTTGGGTATAAACGAGTAAATACGGGTATATTGAGTAAATACTGAGTATTTACTCGGTATTTACCCGTGAGTATTTACTCACTACCCATCTCTACTGGCGGGAGCATGCACAAAGCCGTGACGAGTGGCGGAAGTCAGGGGAGGCCTTTGCCTAGCAGTGGGACACAATATAGGCTATTAAAAAAACGTTAATCAGGATGGATTTTTGTCATACATAAACCCAGAAAGAAAAAGCTAAGTTTTGAATATATTTATTGTACGAGGAATATGATAAATATTTAAAACATTATATTTGACAGAGAACATTTATGCTTTATACTGAGTTCCCTACAATACCTACATACATATCCGGACAGAATGTATTTAACATAACATACCTAGTTATACTTGGTTATACCAAGTTATACTAAACATTTTAATCAAAGAGTAGTATAATAAAGAGGACAAAGAGAGCCCTCTCGTGGAACTTGTGGAAGCGCCATCTGTAAATCTGAACAAGAAGCATTAACGTCATATTCATACCTACAGAGCCTGTTTACACCACTTCGGCCGCGTACGCAACCGGAGCTTCGTAACCAGTTGCGATCGAAGACTTTTTCGGTCTTGTACGAAACCAGTTGCGATCAAATACTTTTTTCTTCTCATACGTAACCAGTTACGATCGAACACTTTTCGTTTTTGTACGAAACCTCTCGACCGTTCATAGGTACCCGCAAAGACCTTCCTTAATATAAAGTACTGTACACGTTATACACGTAGGTACTGGTACACAGGTCAGTTAAGTGGTAAGGTAGACGTATTTCTGTTAGGAGTACGGCTCCGTCCTACACGCCACGTACTATCCACGTACCCCTAGAGAGCAATTCCGAAAACGGAGGCGCGGAGGGAGGGCAGCCCTCGCCCGCCGTGACAATCTGCGGAACGGAGTGTAGTGAGCGTGATTTGTCACGGCGGGCGAAGGCTGCTCTACGTGTGTAACGTGTACAGTATTTTATATTAAGGAAGGTCTTTGCTTGTACCTATGAACGGTCGAGAGGTTTCGTACAAAAACGAAAAGTGTTCGATCGTAACTGGTTACGTATAAGAAGAAAAAAGTATTTGATCGCAACTGGTTTCGTACAAGACCGAAAAAGTCTTCGATCGCAACTGGTTACGAAGCTCCGGTTGCGTACGCGGCCGAAGTGGTGTAAACAGGCTCTGTAAGTATGAATATGACGTTAATGCTTCTTGTTCAGATTTACAGATGGCGCTTCCACAAGTTCCACGAGAGGGCTCTCTTTGTCCTCTTTATTATACTACTCTTTGATGATGCCTATGTATTCTTAATTTCTAGTTAAGTAGTTACAATATGGCAACCCAATTTGTCAAATTTGATAAAAGTATTAGGCGCGAAGGACTAGGTCCGTATTAGCCCGCTCCGCGTAGGTGGAGGAGGCTCGTCTCCTGTGGGGGCTGTGGGTCATCTTAGTGCCAGTTGCACCATCTGCATTTGACAGACTGATCAAAGTCACCCGGCGCGCCGCGGCGGTTTACTATGAAACTTTCCATACGCTAAAAATTAGCGAAGTCTTTAACGATGACAAACAGTTTGGTGCAACCGACCCTTCGTCATCTTCATCTCATGTTGTCATTACAGGGGCGTTCATAGGTAGGTATAAATAATTTATAAGTTTTATAACTATGGCATAAAATAGGGGTTAAAAAAACAACACACTTCAAAACATAAGTAATTTATAATATAAATACATTTACATGATAACGTGTGGACACGTTACTTGGAAGATGTACATGTACAATACGTACTTACTAAAAAACTTTCTTTATGATTCTGATTATAATACCTACATAATTATTTATAGTTTAGGAAAACGAATACCATTTAGGATTTACTCGTCGTTCTTCTGCGTGTCTTTTTTATATTCATTAAATTGGGGCTGAAACAAATAATTGTCAATTTTAGAATTATAATAACACGGCAGACCTTAAAATCTCACGAGGCGGAGGACTTTAATTTAGGTAGGTATATATCTCATTCCTAGGTATTTATTTGTCATTTCAATCAATAAGATATTGTATTATGATCGTATCTCAGATTTTCATTAAAGCAGGGTATTTTTTCGGTAAGTAAAGCATTTGCTTATTTCGTAGGTTCCTATTTTATTTCAAATGGCGTGTGACCAATGACCATCTACTTACGGCATTCATTTTCTGTAACACACGTATTCGTCTGAGGGTTTCTCCAATACCCTTGCTCGCACGCGCACTTCGGCTCGCAATCATCAGGGTCGCCTGGCACAAACGGAGGAGAGTTGTATCTCTCATCGCAATACTCCCAGTCACCCAAATGTTTGCACTTCCACACCTCGTGTGCTCTGGTGCATTCAACTGGAGCTGCAATAACAATATTAATTAATTAATGATACTTACACATAAATTAATCGTCAACAACAGTATGTTGCTGTTACTTTACCATATGCGAGGCAGCGATCTTCCAATTTGATATACAGTAACTCGAGTAGGTAGGTGTGTAGGTATACATAATTGTATATTTATAGAATTTTTAACTATAGATGGTCAAGCAAATCTTGTCAGTAGAAAAAGGCGCGAAATTCAAATTTTCTATGAGACGCTATCCCTTCGCGCCTACATTTTTCAAATTTGCCGCCTTTTTCTACTGACAAGATCTGCTTGACCAAGTATATCTATGTAAATGCAATTTCGGCAGAACAATGTCAGAGCCACGTTGGCCATACTTAGGTACTAGTAATTTTATTCAGTACTTATAAATGTGACTACTTTCATTTAATATTGTTACGTATTGTTTATAAGATATTTAATCCTAATTTAATTAAACTACATATACCTATAGGCATTTAGATTTGATTTGTCATAGAAATATCAAAACCTTTAATTTATCATAAAAATCAATTGAAAACATTGATAATAAACAGTTTTCATTGAAATCCGCACAGTAGTTTTTAAGTAATAAAATGATTTGATATTGACAAATTATGAGTAGGTAACTTACGACAATCAGTCGACTTGATGCAGTTGTTATTGACGTCATACCTATAGTAGGGCTTGCATCCACACCCTCCAGGGCAGTCTCGTGGTGGCTTGCACAAAATCGTTTGATCTGATTCAGGACACCTTACTTGGGGGCATCCTTTAAATGTGCATGGTACAAAGGTTTGATTGCAGGGACAGTGGATGTAATCTAAAATTGGGATCGAAAAATTACAATTCATGAGAAAAAAATATATTTATCCTTGCTGATCACTTGATCAGAATTAACAATTAAACAATATAACGTTAATATATCTCAGTTCATTATAGTGTCAGTTGTGTTGTATCTCAGTTGCAATAGTGGTATTGAATATTTCCATTTAGAGAAAATTCAAATAGCAAGAAACATTATGGACATAAGAAATTTTAATAGGTATGCAAATATCATGACCTTTACTTTTAGACGTATTAGAACAAATTAAATTATTTTCAGAAAATACTTTAATTTGTTTTTATTTCAAGTAGAAACACTACTATATAAATTATAGACTGAAATCAATGTCATATTAAACTGAATAATGTCATAAAGTGACCAAGGGGCACTGGAGTCCCAGTCTGGAATCGAACCAGGCGTCCTCTGCTATCGCACCTGCCACACACACCTGCACCTGGACAGGCACCTGCCGCGATAGCAGAGGACGCTGGTTCGATTCCAGCCTGGGGCACTAGAGGCCTTGGTCACTTTTTCTTAGTATATGACATTTATTTCAGTTTATCATAAACATTAATGATAATATATCAATCAATTACGTTTGCTTACCTGCGCATGTTTCAATTTTAACGCATTTTCCATCTTTCCCTTGTTTAGATAAAACGTAGCCTTCATTGCACTGACATCCTGGGCTACAAGGTTTGGTCGGGCATACTGGTTTCGTGTTGTAGCAAGTGCCTGGGCAGGGGTTACGGCAATCCGTCCAGGAGGCGTTGGGGTCTTTACACACGCCCGCTGCAAAAACCATTTTGATATGAATAAAGCGTAGGTAGTGTAGAGATACCTATATTTATCTTAAATCTTAGAGGATATAACCAACGGAGACGCCATGTCTAAAATTTTCGGTACAAAATAGTCTGCCGTTTTTTGCGGGGGAGGGGCACATCAAATGTATAGGTACGTCATGTCAGATAAACGTCAGTCCATACATATGGTTGACATGTGGTTGACCATTGGCCGCCTATTTGCGACAGAGGGGAACGCCTGTTAATGGCGGCTCCATTGTTAATTACTCCGAGTCTTAAATCAATTATGAAGATTTATATAAAAATAACTGCAAATATAAAAAAAAAACAATTAGGAAAAAATAAATAAATTAGTGATTATAAGAAAAATGCTGATTGTATTTGGGCAAATCGACTTTTTTTGTTATTTGGTCCTCATGCCAGCCAGGCGATAATAGTAGCATAGTTTATAAGAAAAAATGTTAAACTACATTCTACTAATATGCTAAGTAGAGATGTAAGTACTAAGTAGAGGAGTAAAGAAAGGGCTTATAGCTGGCCTGGCATAGGTATATAAAACCAGGGTTTTAAGAGTGACCCAGGTAACCGTAACTATGGCAACGAGTGTCAAGAAAAAGTTGATTCACCCATTCACAGCAATCAAGTTGTGCAAAGTTTGTAAAAAATTATTGCTTCTGTTGATGAAAATTATAAGCTGATGTAAATAGCGCTGAACGGTTCGGCACACGAAGCGGTAACTCTGGTTGTCAAAAGTTGAAGGTTGCCAATGAATACTTACGACATTCTTTAGCTGGAACGCATAATCCAGTTTTCGGGTGTTTAAAATACCCTGGTTTACAAACACACCGAGGGTTGCAATTTAGAAGCAATGTGTTGCACGTTACTGGCGGAGAGTTCGCTGCTTCGCATTGCTCATTCAAGCAGGCTGGAGGGCATGAATCCCATCTTGCGTTAGGATCCTTACATTTTATAGGTGCTGTTAAAAAAAGGGAAATATTATAATTGTTATTCAACGGCTACTCAAAATAACCTGGTCGGTCGGTAGTGTAGTATGACTGTCTGCAAAGTTGGTGAACACGAATATTAATCTTGACTTATACTATGGATATTTACCTATTCATTTCTATATTTAATAGAATAGAATAGAGAGAGCGTTTATACGTGACAAAAAAAAGAAAAAGAAAATTCGTGTTATTTTCGCATTATTCATTGGTATAAGCTTAGCAACATAATTTTAAAGAAGTGGCAATGCTGTAAAGGTTGATTCGATAAAAGACAACAAAAAAAAGTTCTCACGGCAATCAGAAGCAAGTATGCATTTTCCAGATTGGTCATATCTATAATTGATCTTGCATATGCACCCTGGAGGGCAGGGTCTGGGCGGGTCGCAAACAGGCTGGGGTCCATCTATTTTCGGGCAGTGCTTATCGGGACACTTGACAGCACATTGTACGTAGGTTTCATTAGCTTTGCAAGGAGGTTTGGCTGTAATAATATTATCATCATCAATATTGTGTTTTTGTGCTGGACTACTGAAAAAGTTTTCTCTCGTAGAAAAGAGGGAATCAGTTGTTCCAATGATAGCAATTATAAAATACAAAAATTAGCATGAATTAAAGTTCTGTTCATATTTTTTTTTATTAATACTGACGCACAATATCCTAGCTAATTAAAAGTAAGTAGTCATTAGACGAAACTTACGACACAGTGACTTCTCAATACATTTGCCATTCGCATCTCGTAGGTAACCTTCTTCGCAAACACAGCCATCTGGACAAGGAGGTATTACTCTCGGGCAGCCAGGTGGTTTTATTAGGTCCTTACATGTTTTAGGGTTACATTGACCGATTGGACAACTTATGAGTCTTTCATGGGGTCCTTTACATTTGGCTGAGAAAGAAACAGATACATATTTTTATAACTGAGAAACCTGCGATAATTTATTAAGTACCTAGTCATACACACAACCGCACACAAATATCTACATCCCTATAATAATATTATAAATGCGAAATAACTCTGTCTGTTCTTCACGCGTAAACCGCTGAACCGATTTATATGCAGTTTGAGGCCCGAGGAAGTACATAACAGGAGTATTTTAATCATCAGCATCATCTCACGCAGAAGAAGTCACGGGCAGAAGCTAGTATTGTATTGTATAAAGGTTGTATAAGTTAACAACATTAGGACTATTGTGCATTGTACTTAAGGTCTATGTAGCCAGATTTATTACGTCTTTGTTATACGAGTTATGCGAAACTTTAAATCTAGGTATCTAGTTAAACATAAATAACATACGGCATTTGTTGACCGGTATACATGTGTTGTTGAAGTCTCTAACGAATCCTTTCTTGCAGAAGCAAGCTAATTTGCATTTCTTGTTGACGCACGTTGGAGGCGTGGGGTCGACACAGCTGGCTTCGGGGCATGAAGTACCGCAGTAGTACTGTTCGTTCGCTCCACATTGCGGAGTAGCTATAAAAAATTGTAAAATCAATTAAACTGAAGGTTTGCCAAAAATCAGTAATGTGCTAAAACGATGGATCGCATAGGTCGAAACTATGCGCTTCAAAGCGCGTACATCTATTATAACTCCAGTAAAATGAAATACCCTGATACATCTGCCGCATTCATTCGGAGAGATGGGCGAGCATTGTCACCAAGAGGATGGCTCAGACGTGTGACGTAGGCGGGGCACGCTTAGCCCGACATGGTATACGATGAAAGTAATTGGTGGAAATTTAGGGAAGAGGTTTATGACAGCAATTGGCTTAAATGTGGGCGTTGGTCGGCATACGATTTGATTCATCCAAATGCTCAAAGGAACTTACGCTTAGGACATTCACTCTCTGGAACACATTTTTTAGACTCCGTGCCATCTGTGCTGTCTGTTAGAAGACGGTATCCGGGTTTGCAGTCGCAGCCATTGTACTCGCAATATTGGGGGCAGATCAAGTCGGAATTGTTCGCGTACAGACTCGCGCAGGTTTTACCACAAGGGTTACCGCAACCGCTTACCGCGTTAGGATCTCCTCCACAACATGCTAGAAGATAAGGACAACGGTTTAAATATATTTAGACTCTTTACAGAGTAATTAGAAGAGGTGATTATGAATCACGTTTTAAGTCTGTACTGTTTCTTACGTACAAAACAGAGCAAGATTGCCAAAATCTTTAATGACATCGCCCTACATAGGTACATAACATAGGCCATAATTTTAAGCGGACAAAACTGTATTTTTTTTTATCAGTTTGTTATAAAAAATTATAATCGACATCGAAGCTCCACGCTTTAATAACACCATATTTAATTTTCGTGCTAAATTGCTGCTAAATTTCGTGCTATGTACTATTATCAAATCGTATATCGGATTACATAATATGCGTCAACCAGCAGAATATCTTAAATACTCACGACAATCTTTCATGTCAATACACTCTCCTTCACAGTTTCTTACGAAGCCTTCAATGCAAGTACAGCCGCCAGCGCAGGGGCCTATAATGTCTGGGCAGGGTACTGGATACCCAACGTCTTCGCAATCCCTTGGAACGCATTCTCCGAGCACGCAGTTTGACCAGCGTTCGTTTTTCTTTTTACATTGCAGAGAAGCTAAAATAAATATAAAGTTATAATATAGTTGTTTACATATCAATAGCCATGTCTGTGCTGATGTGCTCATTACGTCTTAGGGTTCTTCACTCTCACTATTTAACATGAGTGTTTGCAGTAAAAAAAATGTTATAATTACCTATAATGGAATATTATTTTGCTAAAACGCGTTTTTCTGCTACATTGATATAAAGATACAGAAATGTCTAAAGATTCTGAGACACAATAACTGATTTTGGTTTATCATATAGAGATTATTTCCCCTATTCAATATTGTTAGTAAAAATTACCACATTTATTATATCATTATCTTTTTAATGAGGCTTGAATTGTGATTTTTTTTAATCTAAGTACTTATACATATAGAGTCTGTTAGTGGTTTTTATAAGTAAAGTCTGACTTACGACACTGTTCCTTCGGTATGCATTTTCCATATTTATCTCTCAAATATCCATCTTCGCAAATACAGCCTCCTGGGCACGGAGGTTTAATTCTTGGACAACCAGGTGGATTCACGAGGTCATCACAAGTTTTCGCGTTACATTGCCCGGCTGGACAAAGAATGTATATTTCATGCGATCCCTTGCACTGCTTGGCTGTGAAGAAATAAGAAATTTATATTTGTAACGACTTGTAACAGTTGTAACAAGCCGACGGCGCCGCAGCGATACGAATGTCAGAATTTTTTTGGACCGTTCTTGATTGATTCATTGACCGAGCGAACGTGAATCTTCGTTTTAGATTGGGAAACAACTGTTCCAAATTTTAGATATCTACTTCAGACGGTCTCTGAGAAAAACGCATTTAACTGATTTGCAAGACTGAAGTGATCCCATAAGTGTACCGTGAACAAAGTTTTGTACGGAACACTAAATATGATTTCGTATGTCTAGTTGTTCTCTTCTACAGTGGTCAAATTCGACAACTGAAAACTAATAATGTTTTTTGTCCAGTTATGCTTGGAAGTTTCTAAAAATGGCGGGGCCATTGGGGTCCGCAAGGCCTACAGCTCACAGAACCACTAGTCCTAATTTAATTTAAGTTTCGTGGTTGCCGCTCAAGTCAAAATTTGGAGGTGCAGGTGCGCGATGCTATAGTAGGTATGTACAAGTATAATGCTAATGTGGTTTCAACGTAGAATTATAATATATGAACTCTCTTACTGCACTGTTCGGGTTTAACACATCTCTTTGTATTTTGATCATAAACCAATCCATCTTTACAGTCACATCCGTTAATATGGCATACATTGTTGTTGCACACTTTGGTCGTATTGTTGTAATCTGCGCATGTTTTTCCGCATCTATTGCCACATCCTCTTGTAGCGTTGGGGTCATCGGCGCATTCGGCTGACCGAAAAAAAATTAAGCTTAGTCCTGCGTCCTGCCTATTTTTTTCAGGTTGTTAAGGTTTTAATAATCGGACACTTGTTTACTTCATTAAATAAAAAAGTGGAGTTTAAGACTATTGTGTTCTATATATTAATACCTATATTAATGTACGTACACCTTCGGGCCTTCCAAAAAAATATTTAACTTAACCATTAACAGGCAAGCTCTTGGGCTTAAGGATGACTCACGTCATGCTAGACCGGGCCGTGCCCGTGCCGAGGCGTCCGACACGTCATTTTCTATGACGGCTGATCGGTGATCACGTAGTGCTTTCCATAGAAAACAAAGCGCCGGAAGCTCCGGCCCGGCCCGGCTCGGTCTAGTGTGAGTCATTCTTTGCGCTTTAAATATTATTTAATTACGTTAAAAAGCTTTGCAACGTTCTTAAAACCTTAATTGCAAAATGAAGGTTACTTACTATCATTATTTGATTTAGAGTTGAACATGCACGATCGTGCGAAAGGTTAATCCCCTTGTTTTCCTTATTTTGATTATACCTAAGATACCTACCTGGTCGAGGTCGTAGCATATGATTTGATTAGAACAATATACTTATTTGCACCTTTAAATCATTATTCTCTAAATTCGTATTTAGTTAAATATTTTTATGCAATGTTTATTACGTTTTAGGGTTCCGTAGTCTTCCGTAGTCAACAAGGGATTACTGTTATTTGTAAAATTATGTATGTATATCACAATCGATTATTTGAAAAACTATTTTTTGACTCACGTGGAAGACACCTGTCTACAGGTACACAGGTATTGTTTCTCCGCAGATAGCCTGATTTGCAAGTGCACAAAAGTTCTTGAGTTTGGTTTGCGATGCACAAAACGGACAGATACAGCATGTCGCAAGAATCCGGGGGGCAGGGCGCTTTTAGCTTGAGCTCCTCATTT
Source organism: Cydia splendana (assembly GCF_910591565.1). Taxonomy (NCBI): domain Eukaryota; kingdom Metazoa; phylum Arthropoda; class Insecta; order Lepidoptera; family Tortricidae; genus Cydia; species Cydia splendana. The sequence goes on along the minus strand of NC_085963.1, from coordinate 14,641,447 downwards.
GGCGGGCATCTTCGAGGGACACTCGTCACAGGGACAGTAGGAACTACACTGTCATCGGTCTCTGTTACATACGATACAACATATTTAGGTATTTATAATTTGTACTTTGTGCCTAGTTAACATAGTTTGGGGTATTCCGACGAGTGATGACAGCTGCCGTAACGAACTGCTAAAATCTGTAGAATATACCGTTGAATTTAAGACTAAGTTCTTCTCTTCCTTGTCGTAACCCAATGGCTGAGGGACGTGACGATTGTGGACACTTCGCCGGTGATCTCCAAGCCGCTCAAAGGCTAAGTTAGCATGTCAAATGTTAGCATAGCTTTATCAGCGGTAATACAAAAAAGTTGCTTCACGCACCTGAGACTTTTCTGAATATTCATCTTTTGTGCAAGCCCTCATAGTCCCAATTTAATAAAATTCCAAGAAAAGAATCGACAAAAAATCTGTAAAATTATCAAACCTGCTCACAAAATTTTACGAGAAACGGGTGGGGAAACGCGACGAGTAGAAGAAAACAGTCAAACATACAATGGCATTTTTACCCAAACTGAAACTGAGATTTCCACTTGGCTCGGTCAACAAAATATGGTCACCGGTCCACTACCAAGTCATTAAAAAAATATACGAGTAAGGTCATGACCTTCGGTTACCTTCGTTGATGTCAGTTATACCTACTTATTCAACTGCAATTCAAATACTGAATCAAACGTCCAACGACTCCGCTAAATCACGGTAGGTACCTCAAGCATGAAAAAATTAAAACATGCAAAGAAACTTCTAATGAAAATTGTATTCTTTAGTAAAGATGTTGTTCGTTTATTCATTTAATATCAACAAGGTAATTAAATAAATCACTTACCATTAATAACAGGTGTCGTGGCGGTCGCCGTGGAAATTACGAAACAAAAAAGAAAAACAAAATGCGCCATATTGCTGACACGACCTGGGTGATCAACAGGCCGGCGGGAATTAACTACAAAATAAGTTTTTTCATTATTATTCACGAACATTTAGAATATCGTGACTTATTTGTTTTATGAGTTGGCAAACTGTACAAATATTTTTTCAGCCGAGGTTGTCAATTGCAACCATTGCATTTTACTGACACTAGGGGCCCGATTCGGATTTTGAAATAGACATCTTTTAGACATCACCAAGATACGATAACGATATGTCTAAGATCTTCTTCTTCTTCGTATTCTTCATTACTGAAGGTCGTGCCTGTCTTGAAATGCCTTCACCGAGGCCTCGACGAGCTGCTTCCATTTCACCCTGTCTTCGGCTTGTCTAAGGGCAGTAGTGACAGTAAGTCCTGTAATGTTCCTTACTTGATCGGACCAACGGGTGGGTGACCGTCCTCTCGGCCTCTTGCCATCCACTTTTCCACAAACAACCAGTTTCTCCAGGTTATCTGGCTGCCTTCGAGCAATATGTCCAAAATAGCCCAGGACTCGTTGGTAACAGATTGTGGATAGTCTGGATTTGATCCTGAGTTGGTTGAGAATGGATTTGTTGGTTCGTTTTCCTGTCCACGGTATGCGCAACATTCTCCTCCAACACCACATCTCAAATGCCTCAATTCTTTTCCTGTCTATTGCCCGTATTGACCATGACTCCGAGCCGTAGAGAAAAATTGAAAACACTAAAGACCGCACAAGTCTCATCTTGGTGTCATTGGAGACGTTTCTGTTCCGCCAAATTTTGTTCAATTTGCTCATGGCGCCTTTTGCCATCTGTGCGCGTCTTCGAATTTCTTTCTCACAGCCGCCCTCATTGCTGATGAGTGAGCCCAGGTAGACAAACTCTTGTACACATTCGAGGTCTGACAGTTCACCAGTCCGTACAAGCAATCCAGCTCGATCAATGACCATGATTTTGCTCTTCGATTTGTTAACCGAGAGCCCTACCATTTTGCTTTCACGCTCTACCTGCTAGTTCCTGTTCTGAAGAAGCAAACAATGTTGTGTCGTCTGCATAGCGAAGGTTGCTGATCTTGTGACCACCTATTGAGATGCCTCCCTCCCAGTCCTCTAGGGCTCTTCGCATTATATATTCGCCGTAGATGTTGAAAAGAAGCGGTGATAGAATGCATCCCTGGCGGACACCCTTTCCTGGTTTGAAAGCACCGGACACAACATTATTGATCTTGATGCTCGATTCTCCATCTTCGTACAAACTACTAATCAATGCTATCAGATGCAGAGGGACGCCCATTTCTTGCAAGATTCTCCACATACAACTCCATCTTACACAATCAAACGCCTTTGTGTAGTCGATAAAACACATGAGCATTGGAACATTAAATTCTCGGCTCTTCTCTATCATCTGTCTAATGTTCACAATTTGCTCCCTGGTGCCTCGGCCTTTGACAAAACCAGCCTGTTCGTTTGGTATTTGGTGTTGCAGGTACGATTGTAGCCGTCCGCTGATGACGTAGAGCATTATTTTGCTAGCATGAGATATGAGCGCTACTGTTCGGTAATTTCCACAAGACTTCGTTGAACCCTTTTTATGCAACGGTATCAAAAGAGACTCTTTCCAATCGTTTGGCCATTTACCAGTAGTCCAAAGCTGGTTACACAGGTCCAATAGGATTCTAACACCTGTGTCTCCTAGGTTTTGAAGTTCTTCAGCTAATATCGTGTCTCTTCCGGCTGACTTGTTGGTTTTAAGCTTTTTCAAAGCTCCCCTAACTTCAGCCTCAAGTATCTTAGGCTCGACGTTATCATAGTGGGCTGGTGGCAATCCTGAGTCATCAGCTCTTCCGTTCCCCGGCTCTTTATACAACCCTTCACAATATAAACGCCATCTTTCCGTGACCTGATCTATCTGTGTCAGCAGAACGCCTTGATCATCTTCGACAGCCCATGTCTTCGGCTTAAAGTCTCGTGTGATACTTTTCACTTTAAGGAAGAGATCTCTGGTGTGTAAAGTTGCAGCATGAGATTGTAGTCTCTGCGACATAGACGCTGTACTTTTGCTGAGAGGTGCTGATATTGAGCTAGACCTGCATCACTTCTGTCTGCTATGGCTTGTTTCCTATATTTGATTGCGGACCATGTTTCCTCGGTAATCCACGGCTTTTTCGGACAATCGAATTCTTGGTTTAATACTTCTTTCCGCGTCTCAAGAATTAGCTCTTTTAACTTAGTCCATTTTGTGTTTACGTCCTCATTTTCTTCGTGTACAAAGTTTGTGGTTTTGCCGATAAAACTATCTTTAAACGCAACGATTGCTTGACCAGAGATTCGCTTTTGAGGTTTTACTGTAGTTCTTATACACCTTTTAATTTTAATACTCATCTCTGCCACCAATAGTTTGTGATCACTTCCGCAATCCGCACCAGGGTATGTTTTAGTGTTACTAATGCATGATCTCCATCTCTTTGCCACTGCAATGTAATCAATCTGGTTTCTAAAGCGATCTCCTGGCATAACCCAAGTATACAGACGTCTCGGATGGTTTTGGAAACAGGTGTTCATAATAGTGAGAGAGTTCTCAATACAGAATTGTAACCACATCTCTCCTCTCTCATTCCTTTCTCCAAGTCCATATTTACCAACTACTTCTCTAAGGTGATCATCGTGCAGAGTTGTCCCGATTTTAGCATTAAGGTCCCTTAATGCTAAAATCGGGTCTAAGATCTAATAACCTGTCAAATTTGACATTTGCATGATTCTGGAGATACTGTTGAACGATTTCCACAGGATATGACTTAGAGATCCAATTCACATCTAATAGATATCTTACTCTACCTAACGTAAAAGTGACATTGGTTGCCCGAATTGCGCTGCAAAAGAGAACGAGTTGATATCTAAACTATAACGTATCTAGAATGGATCTAGTACGTGTAGTCTCTTGTGAATATCTTGAAGTTCGAATACGGCAGTTTGAAAGCTTTGTTTTTCAACTGTGTTACAATAACATTCAGCAGACTGGTTTGCATTTATCAGTTATTGGCTTTTGACGTAGGTAACTAAGGTCACCTTTTTCCGATACCACTTGTTAGAGGTGGGTATGTTTTGGTGACTGGTAGTAATTGGCTTAAATTATCACGTGATAATTAAAGTAAAATAATGTACTAGAGACTAGTATTTGTTTGTTATAAGCTTATAATATCGAGGGCAAAAACTCATGTTTCAAAAGTTTTTTTTTATTTCCGCAGCGATTATTTCCGGAAATATTCACTTTATCAATGGTTGTTGGAGACCCGTATTCGTTTTGAAAGATCTATCCAACAATACCCCGATTGGGTTAAAGCGAATATTTTTTTTTTTCAAAATACCTGTACCTTAGCACATATACATGTTGTACGAGCGGTACCCTAATAAATATTTTTTTCACATCACCTATTCGGAAAAAGGCTTTTTCTTCCCCGCTAGGAGGAATCAAAGTGGCACTTTTCCTCCCTGCTAGGGGGGATCAAAGTAGCACTTTTCTGTTCTAGGACACCGTTTTTGTTATTTTTTTCAGTCTTTTTTTAGCTTGAATAATATTTTGAAACATAATAATTGTGTCAACACTAAGATTTTTTTATTTTCCTCATAGTTGATGTGAAAAGCAGTATGTGTCACACGGTATCAAAATTATTTCGTCTTGGGCGTTAACACTTGAATCCCTCATTACGCTCAGGATTCTACTTTAGAATCCCTCACTACGTTCGGGATTCTATTGTAGAATCCATCGCTTCATTCAGGATTGACGGAACGCCGCAACGCAAGACGCCCTTGACGGAAATATATCATTTTGATCCCTTGTAACACAAACTACTATTTGTAGTTTTTATTTTACCGTTCGATCACATTGCATGCGATTTATTTATGTATTCATGCCAAATTGCAGCTTTCTAGCACTTAACGATCTCGAAGCAAAGCCTCGGACGGACTGACAGTCGAACATGGCAAAACTATAAGGGTTCCTAGTTGACTACGGAACCCTAAAACAGCCCACTTGAAAAAATTAAATGTTGTCAATTGAATTGAAGATTATGATTAGTAGAAAAATGGTCCACCTAGAGCTTAGAGCTATTTAGACTAGCCATAATTATCAATATGATACTTAAATTATCTATACATATAATAAAGCTGAAGAGGGTCGAAAGTCTGTACATGGGAGATATTTGAAAAAAAGTTGGCTGGGGATACTTAGAATTGATAACAGAACACGTTCCAACAGTTTTTAAAATTTTTGTCTGTTTGTCTGTTTATCTGTTTGTCTGTTTATTTGAACGCGCATCACGTGAAAACGGCTGAACGGATTTTGATGAAAACTTTACTAATCTGTCGAGAAAATCCCCGGCCAGGTTATAGGCTATAAAAATTCAAACCCTAAAAGGGGGGGTAGCTACAACCCTCGATTGACTTAAGTTTGCCCCTGAATCGTATGGCGCTACTTAGGAAGGAGGGGCAAACTTTTTTCAAATATGTGCTAACACTATAGAGTACCCTGGTAAACTAACAGATGGCGCTGAATTTAATACGATGTGACATAAATAAGCCACCGAGAAAGGATTTTGCCAAATTAACTCTAAGTTTAGAAGACCCCTCTTGTAAAATTTCAATCGGGGGGCACGGCAGTGCCCCCGCCAAGTCGAGCGCGAAGCAAACACTGCCGTACCATCCTTTACTGGAACCATTTCGCCGCATTTTCAGGTCCCTATTTGAGAACCTCTGGATAAGACCAGAACGCAGAAATTTTCGTCATCCAGTAAGCTATAATCACATACTTAAAATCCAAAATTTCAAGTCTGTAGGTCATTTAGTTCCGAAGTTAAGCGAAAGCAAAGTTTCGCATTTATGACACACACTCACTCACTTATGATCATCAGAATAGAACTAGTACTTCCCATTAACTCAGAGAGCTGAAATTTGGTACAGAGTTAGGGTTTAATGGCCACATAAAGGGAAAACTATAAAAACTAGGATAATCGAAGATCTGGAGTACCTGGTGACCCTGATTAGAAAACACAAGAGCCCAACCAAACTATTGGAGATCGACATACCGCCTTTACAAAAAATATTCATATTGGTGGGCCGCTTCATTTGATGTCAAAAATCGAAGGTCTGAAGTATCTGATGAAGAACCCTCAGCTGGTCTCAGCTGTGTTAAGGCTCCGTCAGACATAGGCGTTTTGCTTGGTGCAACATATGTACACACTGTTTTGGTCATCCGACACGCCTTGATGAGCCTTTGGGAAAGTAGTACCCAAGATGGAGCTGATGCTGAACCCTGGCTGTACCTAGTGGAACTCAGGCTTGGTGCAACATATGCACACACTGTTTTGGTCATCCGACACGCCTTGATGAGCCTTTGGGAGAGTAGTACCCAAGATGGAGCTGATGCGGAACCCTGGCTGTACCTAGTGGAACTCAGGTTTGGTGCAACATACGCCCACGCTCTTTTGGTCATCCGTCACATCTTGATGAGCACTTGGGAGAGCAGTACCCAAGATAGAGCTGATGCTGAACCCTGGCTGTACCTAGTGGAACTCAGGTTTGGTGCAACATAGGCCCACGCTATTTTGGTCATCCGTTACACCTTGATGAGCACTTGGGAGAGCAGTACCTGAAATAGAGCTGATGCTGAACGCTAGCTGTACCTAGTGGAACTCAGGTTTGGTGCAACATAGGCCAACGCTATTTTGGTCATCCGTCACATCTTGATGAGCACTTGGGAGAGCAGTATCCAAGATAGAGCTAATGCTGAACCCTGGCTGTACCTACTGGAACTTAGGTTTGGTGTAACATAGGCCAACGCTAGTTTGGTCATCCATCACATCTATGAGCACTTGGGAGAGCAGTACCTGAAATAGAGCTGATGCTGAACCCTGGCTGTACCTAGTGGAACTTAGGTTTGGTGCAACATAGTCCCACGCTATTTTGGTCATCCGTTACATCTTGATGACCGCCTAGTGGAACTCTGCAACAGGCACACGACGACAAGTCGGTTAACCAAAACAAAGTGTGCCTAAGTTGCACCAAACCTGAGTTCCACTAGGTACAGCCAGGATTCAGCATCAGCTCTATCTTGGGTACTTGCTCTCCCAAGTGCTCATCAAGATGTGACGGATGACCAAAATAGCGTGGGCTTATGTTGTACCAAACCTGAGTTCCACTAGGTACAGCCAGGGTTCAGCTTCAGCTCTGTCTAAGGTACTGCTCTCCCAAATGCTCATCAAGATGTGACGGATGACCAAAATAGCGTGGGCTTATGTTGCACCAAACCTGAGTTCCACTAGGTACAACCAGGGTTCAGCATCATCACCTTTACCAGAATGTAACAAACACTTTTCTGAAAACCGCATCAAAATCGGTTCAGCCAAACGCGAGATAATCGCGAACAAACATACATACGGGTCAAACTGAGAACCTTTATTTTAAGGCGGTTAAAAATACATCAACTTTGACATTTTTGGCAGTAATGCAGTCGGCAGCTATACTGCAGCAGGATTGCAGCATGCACTACTGCCGACTGAATTACTGAGGTAAATATCAAAAATTCGGTCAGCATCATCGTATTTGACATTTGCTGCAGTAATGCAGTCGGCAGTATTGTCGCAATATACTGCTGCAGGCTACAAAACGCTCGTGAAACTATTCAACGTCCATGATCATGCTTTCCAACGTCCAACGTTCAGTAATCGAGTGACCGCTCGCTGTACATCATTCGATACCTCCCATTTAGGGAGGTATGAGAGGCCGTGCCCGCCTTTCGGCTGCGACGGCTGTGGCGGGTCGCTCCCCACCGCGTGGGGAGGTCAGTCGTCATCGTTTTGGGGATGACAGTGTTGCTGGTGACCGCTCGCAACACGCGCTGTGTTGTGTGTGACTGCGCGGACGTGATCAAAGCGGGTCGCGCGCGCAGCGCGCCGGCGGGCCGCTGCGTCCAAGCGCAGATCGCGAGCGCTACGCGCTCGCGTCACGCTCGCATCGTGCCCCGCTGACGCCGCGCTTTGAAAACGCTCATGTGTGACGGAGCCTTTAGAGATATGGTAATAAAAAAAACTACTCCTAAAAAGAAAAAAAATGTGTCAAATAAGAAAATGTAATAAAATAAACCAATATGCCCACGTTTCTACAAAAAGAAGTGAAATCCCACCAAAAACATTCTGTAAAAACTAGCCAAGTCTCGATGGAGCTGCTTGTTTATCTCTAAAAAGTAATGAAATCTAGACAAAGTCGTGCCAAGTCTAAGGTTCCTTACTGCGATTTCTTTATTATTATAGTTAATGTTGTGTGACTTGGCCGTTGAAGGGTACACAAGGGTACAAAACCAGGTGCTCCATGACACCAAACATACAGTATAAAAAATTATTTCCAGTACAGACGGACTTCTAATCATTGATAGAAGTCCGTCTGTACGTCTATTTTATGCTAAATCGATGGTCGATTTGACGCTTCAAAAAGAAGTGTTTGTTTCAGGCTCGCCTATACATAAGTATTATTGAAATACGCAGCTTTATCAAGCCTACAATTGACTGGTTATTGAATCAACGTTTTCCAAGTGGCAATTTTCCATCGTCAATGGGTAGCGGTTCTGGCGACAGATTGGTGCAATGGTGTCATGGAGCACCTGGTTTTGTACCCTTGTGTACCCTTCAACGGCCAAGTCACACAACATTAACTATAATAATAAAGAAATCGCAGTAAGGAACCTTAGACTTGGCACGACTTTGTCTAGATTTCATTTCATTACTTTTTAGAGATAAACAAGCAGCTCCATCGAGACTTGGCTAGTTTTTACAGAATGTTTTTGGTGGGATAAATATTACGGATATCAACAAATTTAATTGAATAATTGTGTTGATTTAATAATACAACAAAATTAAACGACAGTAAATTAATTGCCCCTCATTGCACAGAGCCATCTTTTGGGGAGCTGAGTAAATATTAAGTAACCAAGAAAACTAAAAATGAGTTTACATAGTTACGTAGTGGTAAAATAAACACACATCAACACGCGTATAATTGCATAAAATTATTTAAAATTATTTATTTTCTCTTTCATGAATTATACCTAATCGTAATTATATCGCATCCATATCAAATCCATATTCATACGTATCGCCTCCTTAAGCACTTAATAATGGCCACGAAGGTGGGTAATTTGAAAAAAAAAAATATTGACCTCTGTCATTTGCAGTGCCGGATTAACCCTTTTAAGCAAATAAGCACTTGCTTAAATAATAAAAATTATTGAAAAAGTTACGCGTTCGCTTCGCTCGCGTTTTCAATAAGTTTCTAAGATATGATAAATGTGACATTCGGTTGGCGACTGCAGCAGCATTACTCTGCTGCAACGTTACTGCTGCAGCACTGTCAATTTTCGTGATAAAATGATGTGACTGATTTCCACACTAAAAGTAAAAATGTACAACTGTCTATCGAATTACGTTTTTTTATATCGAAAAATTGTCGCGCTCGCTTCGCTCGCGTTTTCAATAACTTTCTAAGATATGATAAAGGTGACATTCGGGTGGGGACTGCAGCAGCATTAGGTACTCTGTTGCAACGTTACTGCTGCGGCACTGTCAATTTTTGTGATAAAATGATGTGACTGATTTCCACACTAAAAGTAAAAATGTACAAACTGTCTATCAAATTGCGTTTTTTTATATCGAAAAATTGTCGCGCTCGCTTCGCTCGCGTTTCCAATAACTTTCTAAGATATGATAAAGGTGACATTCGGGTGTCGACTGCAGCAGCATTAGGTACTCTGTTGCAACGTTACTGCTGCGGCACTGTCAATTTTCGTGATAAAATGATGTGACTGATTTCCATACTAAAAGTAAAAATGTACAACTGTCTATCGAATTGCGTTTTTTTATATCGAAAAATTGTCGCGCTCGCTTCGCTCGCGTTTTCAATAACTTTCTAAGATATGATAAAGGTGACATTCGGGTGGCGACTGCAGCAGCATTAGGTACTCTGTTGCAACGTTACTGCTGCGGCACTGTCAATTTTCGTTATAAAATGATGTGACTGATTTCCGTACTAAAAGTAAAAATGTACAACTGTCTATCAAATTGCGTTTTTTATATCGAAAAATTTTCGCGCTCGCTTCGCTCGCGTTTTCAATAACTTTCTGAGATATGATAAAGGTGACATTCGGGTGGGGACTGCAGCAGCATTACTCTGTTGCAACGTTACTGGCTGCAACACTGTCAATTTTCGTGATAAAATGATGTGACTGATTTCCATACTAAAAGTAAAAATGTACAACTGTCTATCAAATTTCGTTTTTATATCGAAAAAATTTCTAAAAACATCTTAATGTTTATAATAAAGGTGACATTTGGGTGGCGACTGCAGCAGCATTAGGTACTCTGTTGCAACGTTACTGCTGCAGCACTGTCAATTTTCATGATAAAATGATGTAACTGATTTCCATTCTCAGCTGAAATGCAGCAATGAACGTCACTCAATTTACCTAAAAAGTTCAATGTAATCTTGATGACCCTAGGGAGAGGGGGCACCATGGCCTAGAAATACTTAGGGCATCAAAATATCTTAATCCGGCACTGGTCGTTTGCGGAGTCAAACGATTTGGGACTCGCATTTTATACGCATTACCATGCCTTCCCGAAAAAAATCGAATCATTCGCGAAAGTTTCGCAACGCATTGAGGTTACAAGGGGCACGTGGTCTTCCTCAGGAGTCTGAAGAAGACCACGGTAAGTGGCGCTCTAGCCAGGCAGGCCACTTCGCTTTCGCTCGCGCGCGTATACCTTACTGTATCGTCCGATATACACCTACTACTCTGTCATTTAAATCCTTAGAGAATATAACCAACGGAGACGCCATGTCTATAATTTTCGGTACAAAATAGTCTGGCGTTTTTTGCGGGGGAGGGGCACGTCAAATGTGTACCTACGTAACGTAAACATAGCCATGTCAGATAAACGTCGGTTGACCATTGGCCGCCTATTTTCGACAGAGGGGAACGCCTGTTAATGACCACTCCGTTTGGTTATATTCTCTAAGTTTAAATCACATGTAAAATTTGAATAAGGGCAAATAAAACTATTGATTTTGGAGTGTAGTTTTATTTAGTGGTACCTAATTGTAAAATATTTTATCTGGACTTCAGTCCTCTAGCATATCCATATTATCCATATGTCAACTTTACTTCCGCCTCCAGGGGAGAGGGAGAGAAATTAGGATTAGAAATTAGCCGCTTACTGACACAGACCGAATTACACGCGGGCGGAGCCGCGGGCACAGCTAGTAAAAAATATAACATAAACGTTAATCAGGATGGATTCCCGTCATAGAAAACCCCAGAAAGAAAAGGCTAAGTTTTGAATGTATTTATTGTACGATAAATAAATATTTAAAACATTATATTTGTTACAGAATATTTAATGCTTTACACTGAGTTCCCTAAAATACCTACATATAGGTATGATTATGATATGCAAATATGTTTTTCTTCTAAACTCGACCCTGTTTAATCAGTTGATGAGTTAAGACCTGAAACAAAAAAAAAAACACTACTTAAGTTAAGGATAGTTAAGCCTGGTTAAGGCAACCAACATTCAGCGATAATTAGGTACAGTCGCCATCAGATATATCGGAGCGGCCAAGGTGCTCACAAATATGAACACGCCTCTCTACACGCCTCCTCTCACGCTCTATCATTTTCATGGCGCTAGGTGTGTGTTCCGATATTTTTGAACACCTTGGCCGCTCCGATATATCTGATGGCGACTGTACGGAATAGTATTTGTCCTCTTACCTCTTCTAGGTTTCACAAAATGCACAGTTAAAAGGCCTCCGGGTTAGGCTATTACTTACGCACTTTGCGCAGTACCGCTACACATGCCATTCGACGTAATGTAGCGATAATCGGAACCCTGAATGCATTGATGTTTCGGACTAGCCTAACCAAGATTTAGATGACAATTGACAATCTCCGCCGCGCATTCCCGCAAAGTATTCACGTATCGAACGACATATCGCCTCGTTTAGGACTCTTCATTGTAAAATATGCAAAGCTGATCGCTTTAGGGCAGCGGTCGGCAACCTTTTAGCAGCCAAGGGCCACATAGTAAATTAACGAAGTTGACGCGGGCCGTACTTTGTCAATATTTATGACTTTATCAGACATTGTCGTTTGTCAATATTACATACAAAATAGCCTGGGAGGCTCGCGGGCCGCAAGTGACAGGTTCACGGGCCGCAAGTGACAGGTTCACGGGCCGCAAGTGACAGGTTCACGGGCCGCATGCGCTGCTTTAGGGAATAGGGAGGAGAGCAACGTCTCCTTTGTCATGCCCTTTGTAAATATTAACGTACGGCCATTTTTACCTTCAATACTTACACATTTTACCATGCTCATGGACAGTCGCCATCAGATATATCGGAGCGGCCAAGGTGCTCACAAATATCGGAACACGCCTCTATTGTCAGGGCGTTAGAGCGCGTGTTCAGATATTGTGAACACCTTGGCCGCTCCTATATATCTGATGGCGACTGGACCATCATGGACATACTTTTAAGTAGGTAATTTGGTATATATGGCAAAAATATGATTTAATTTAGGCGAACACTACGAAAACAACTTGCTGCTATGATACCTAAGTAGCGAAGCCGATTGACATTGCGATGATTGTGGGCTCACTAGTCACTACTCGTACGAGTAGAAGAGAAGTACCCTGTTGATGATGTTCAAGCTTATAGGATATAACCAAACGGACCAAACCAAACCATGTCTATAATTTTCGGTACAAAATAGTCTGCCGTTTTTTGCGAGGGAGGGGCACATCAAATGTATACGTAACGTCAAAATAGCCATGTCAGATAAACGTCAGTCCATACATGTGGTTGACATGAGGTTGACCATTGGCCGCCTATTTTCGACAGAGGGGAACGCCTGTTAATGACCACTCCGAAGTGTTCCAGTGTACTTTTAACTCCTTAAAAATGTAAACCCAAATAATTATTCACTCACTTAATTTTTTACAATCCTTAGGGAGAACGCATCTCGGTGGGTTAACATCTGTGTTCAAAATGTAGCTCTCCTTGCAGTCACAGCCATTAAATTGACAAAATGTGGTACACTCCGTTGCAGGTTTGCCAGCTGGGTTTGCACAAGTTGGTCTACAAGGATTGGCACAGCCACTTTGTGCATGAGGATCTCCGCCACAGTTTGCTGTAATATAAAAGGTAGGTATGCAACCCAACCATGTACTCGTACTACATGGAACATGGCACAACTAGGCGCCCAACATGGCACAATCACTAGCCCTTATCCTGGTGTTTTTTATCATCCAGTTATCCTTGTTAATTTTATTACTTCGTCCAATCATTGTGTAGGTGGTTGTTTGCAAAGACGGAGGTTTCAAAAACGGCCTGGGCCTTTCTATCGTGGTAACCGTACAGGTCTACCATTCAACCGACGTATTTGTTAATAAATTATGTTGTTATGTAATTATGTATTACATATTAGTTGCGGTTGTCTGTTATGTATTATGTTAAGTACCTTATAGTTGAATCATCAAAGTAGATTTATTCCGAAAACTTAGCTGAATACCTCCTTCTACTAGTATACACTCAACGAATACTTTACCGACCAAGGAAAAGAACTTGCAATCTAACCATATTTAATGTACACACACTTACGGCATGTCTTGGCATCTATACAATCGTCATTCTCGTTCCTCACAAAGTCTTGTTCGCAAATACAGCCACCGGCGCAAGGCGGTGCTATAGAGGCACATGCCAGTGGTTTGCCCAGGTCGCCACATTTGATAGGCGCACATTCACCGATGTAGCAGTCCGTCCATCTTTCGTGGGACTTGGTGCATTGTTTGTCTGAAAAGGCATTTCTTTTACGAGTTTTGCCATGTCGTTGTCTGTCTATCCGTCTATTCGCGGTTTAGACTAGCCTCTAAGCCGAGTGATGAGTGCTGGAAATAAGGTAAAGGGCCTCTGTTTCGGCAGGTTAAGGCTCTTGAGAGTTTGTATATTTTTTAAATATTACTAAGCATAACGATACCTTGAAAGCTTTTGAGTAAGTGATATTAGCCCTTTGTTAATAATTTAATGTATAAACTATAGGGTTTTAGTTGAAACTTTTTTTATAGGATTTTTTTCGAAACCTCTTATTTGGCTCCCATTTCGTGATAAAATTTAGCTCAGCTCCTAAGTTCGTGAATCCGTGTCCCCTGTTTCGGAATAAAGTTTTCTTATAGTAATTGGTGATAGTTTGTTGACAATCATTTCAAATATTTAACGGGCTTACCTACTTACGAGTAATTGTAAGGTCAAGTTAAAATTAATATTTAAAAAAAATGACAAATTTAGATCTAGCCTAAAGTTTTTTCTACTCGTCGACTTTAATGGTTGAATTAAGACTTCGTAAACCATATAGGTACTTAATTGCATACATTTCACTGTGACTTCATTATGAAACGCTTTAATGAACTATAATGAATTTGACCAATCGCCTCTCGTGGCGATCAAGGCCACAAAATCAAAGGATAGAAGAAAGCCATCTATCAGCTTTTTTTAAGTATATACTTACTAACCTAATTTTGTTTATTTATTTAGATTTCATAGTATTATGTTAGTTGTATATAATTGTGATATAATCAAGCTTTTCAATTTTGTACCTTACTTAGGCCACTCAGCATTATTTAAGTACAAGCTATTAAAATTAAAACTTAAATTAATTATTAACTATCTTATATGTTAAATATAAACATACACAAAAATAAATCAAATAAATTGAATTATGAACAAAATTGTGCTAGTAGTTAGTATGAGAAAATACCTTAAAAATGTAAACTCGGGTCACATTCAAACTCGTTTTATGAGAATTCTAGTGAAAAAAACATAAATACCTAATTTCGCTCATACGAAACTTCATGAAATACATTAATTGTTTTCTATTTTTTTTTATTATCTTCGTTGTTATATTTAAAAACAAGCAATCAAAATATATCTAGAAATCTAATCCATGATTCATTAGTGGCACGAAATAGGAGACACACGAAAAATAAAATGACCGCTATTTCGTGAGTCGATTTATTGCAATTTTAAGGTATTTCTATGCATATATTCAATCTTTTTTCTTATCAAATCAATTACTAAGTAACCCACAGAAACACTCCCAAAAACTTTTATTCGAATGGGTTTAGCTTTTCCTTCCTATAAGCTTAACAAGTGAGAGCGCGCACCTTACGCCTAAAAAAAGTGCACGCATACAACACAGCTGTATGCGGCTGTCTGACAGTTTCGAACGATTACTCTCAGTTTAATCACTAAAATATTGGTTATTATTTTATTGAAGATATTAAATAATACAGTTTTTTTTTCATATGTATAATTATAATGAAACATATTTGAATTCCTTATTATTTACGCCAGAAACAAAACTAACGAAATAACGTACTAACACGAACTAGGGGCCCTTTACCTTACCTAATGTTTATTTTTCATTTCAAACCCATGCTGTGGGGTCATGGGGTGGCGTTGGATAGTTCTTCTAGTAAAACCTTTCAAAAACTATAACCCACCTTTCAACTATTTTTCGTATTGGACGGTGGTAGGTAATACCGGTATATTGAAATATCATAAAACTATTCTTTTTTTTTTGACCCCGGAACCGAAAGAAATACCGGGTGTGGCCTGTAATACGAGCAAAAAATTTAACTGTAGACTGTACTCCTCATACTGACCAATATTTGTTCAGCAACTTTTAAAAATAACTTGTGGTTGGATTTTTATTACACTTTAAAGTTTATTCTAAGACGCAATGTACCTATTGCGAATTTTGTTATGTTTAAGGCGTGACAAGCAACGTCAATCAAAACATTCACAACGATATGCCGTGGCGATGGCGTCCATTGAAGATAATATTTATTTTGTATGAAAAATAGGGACTCTAAATACTTCATACATTTTAAAAGTTGTTGAACAAAAGAGTCATCGTTTGAGGAGTACAATCTATGTTTTGATTATTTGCTCGTGTTACAGGTCACACCCGGTATACGAAATTATATTCAAATTATTTGTGTCGTTTTCAAGCAAATGGTACGATTTGTCGCTTACCATAAGGTTGAAATTTGCTTATATCTTTATACGAATAACTTGTCAAAGTGTCCTTATGGCAAGCGACAAAGTGGTACCTTTTGCTTGAAAATCACACATTTATTTCATTAACTATCGCTAATAAATGTAACCATTTGCAAATTAGCCAGTGTTTTAAATTAATCACTTACCATTGCTATCAGATGTTGTGGCAGTCCCCATATAAATAATAAAACATAAAAGAAAAACAAAACGAGCCATGACGTCGGATGCGACTAACGTGGTCAACAGGTCAGCGAGAATGATCTTACTTATAATAAGCAGACATAGAAGTTTTTGTAGCAAAATAAAATGAAATATCGACATGTCTGTTATCGATGTTACCTTAACGTTATACTTCGATATTTATTACATTTTATAAGAAGATAGGTACTGATATAAGAAGCTACCGCGAAATACACAACACGTTCGATATCTTCTTCTCTTAGTTTTCTATTCTTTTTGCACTGTATACCTACTACAATTTACGTTTTAATTTTTAAGAGCCAAATATATGTAATAAAGAAATGATGTACCGCTTTGTAATTTATTTGCATTATTGAAATTTCTCGGTAACTTACCTACAGCCAGTAGAAATTACATAGGTACTTATTTTAAATAAATATACTCGTAAATATAATATCGATAACATATTTATCGATGTTTCATTTTCTCAAACACTGTTATTGCCACAAAAACTTCTATGTCTGCTTATAAGACTTGATTGTTCATTATATACCTGTCTACAATATCGTGACATTCGTGACTTTGGTATAGAATATTTTCCTGCATTGACATTTAATCTTTAAAAATATTCCTCATATTCAAGGTCGCAGGAAGCCATTATATTATAGCAGTTGCTACGATAGTAAGGTAGTCAAGGTATTTAATTTAATATTGCCACGAACAAAATGTCAAAAATATGTAGGTAAGTATGCACGATCTTACTGCCCATGCATTGAAGCAGTGTCGTATGTACTTACATGGTTTTGGCACTTTATCTGTGTCGATATTTAATACCCTGTACCTACATGCCGATATCTATTTTAACTTATTACAATACTTAGTTAAATTGTACTCATACGAAGTATTTTCATTGTGTAAGTACAGTATAATTATTGGACCGAATAACATAAAAAGGGAAAAGGGTACTATCATATCATAAATCAAATACAAATAAGTTTTTCTTCTGCAAAGACTCGAACCGGCTTAATCAGTTGTGGAGTACGACGCTGAAACAATAAAGTAAAAGACATTAATTAATAGTTAATTATCTATACCTACATATTATAAAACAAAGGCCTCCGCCGCGTCTGTCTGTCTGTATGTTCCCTATAAACTCGAAAACTACTAAACGGATTTTCATGCGGTTTTTACCTATCAATATAGCGATTCTTGAGGAAGGTTTAGGTATATATAATAATAATTTATTAAGGTTCAAGTGGCGCCAGCGAAAACGCGAAAAGTAGTCAAGTGGCGCCGCGGATTTTCGCTATTCTGCTTTGTGCTGTAATTAATGCTTATTGCCTTTAATATAGGGTGGTTGACTGTCAAGTCAAATCAAGTTCTCTTTTTTTTTGCGACGTGTCGGAACGGTTAGCGACTATGGAGTGTATATGAACGCACACACGACACGATGTCACGTTAAAATTACATTCTCCTTGTATATCTCGTTAATTAAATATATTACATATATTCTATATTTTATATACAGTCAACAACCCTATCGGACTTTAACCTTATAATGTAAGCTGTAGCCTTTTTTTGTTTTCTCTTTGTTCGATTGTTGCTGTAAGTTTTGTTGCGACAATAAATGACTTTTTATTTATTTTATTTAAAAGCAGTCACGTGGCGGGGCCTCGATGGGTGGTCAGCGCAGATTAAAAGAATTTTACAAAATCGTCGATTTCTGCTTTTCTATGTTTGAAAGTATATTAAATCACAAATCGTTATAATCAGCGTTAAATACGCTATTTGAATATAGCAATTAAATTATTATAATGTTTATACATTAGGCCAGACCTAATCAAACTCCGGAAGAATGACAGTTTTCCAGTTTCCTTGTTAATTGGAGGTGATTGCTATTTAATTATCAAATTAAGACTCATATTTTTAAGATTATATAATTAAAAGGGGCCTTACATACAATTTATTTTACAAAACAACCTCTTAAAAATCAAGGCTGAACTCTGACTAGGCGGTCGTTCGCGAATGAATGGTCTTCACCGACAAACTTAATACCAAGTGTTATTTGTGTTTCATACGATATGCTATCCTTGTCTAACTCGCTACCTAATTTTGGGCGCTAGAAGAGCGTAACTATACTTAAATGCGTTCAATTTCACCTCTAAATACGGCAACACCTTATTAACCACTCACTGGTGGCCGACAGTTTACTGGTTTTCGCATCGACCCGTGAGTGGTGGGCCGCCAGTTTACTGCTTTTCGATCCGACCATTAACGGGTTGACCGCCACTTGAAGGATAACCCGCGCGAAGCCGGGGCGGGTCGCTAGTTACAATACTAATTAATTGCAACATTATTTGTCGTTTTATATTTATGGAACATTTTTTTTGACAACTAACGACTTTTATCAATTTATTTATTTAAACTTTATTGCACAAATAATAATAAGTCCAAGTGGCGGATTTTTTGCTTTAAGACATTAGTGCTTTAAGTTAGTGACCAGTTCAAGGCAATGCCTAAGAACCTTAAAAATAACACAAATCGCTAAATCTTTTTGCATGTAAAAGTAAGTAAATATTCTTTTCACTTCTCATGCTCAAAAAGTGCACCTTTATGTCGTGCGTAGACGACATAAAATCGCATTTTATGCTCTAGAGCATAAAAGTAAAATTTTCTTCTAAGACTAAGGTAATCGGTCTCAACAGCCAAACAGTTAAAACATATTGCACAATTTTACTGAGCAATAAAATTGTGTAGATGACAAAACTAGTTATATTATTTTATTTTTGCTACAATTTATTAGAAATCCGTATTTTCTGTCATTAAATTTAGTAAATCACATAAAATAGGAGTCGATTATCGTTCAAAAATGCTCCGAAATGTTTGACTTGGGGGCTATTCATAAATTACGTCATTTCAAATTAGGGGGGGGGGGGTCTGGACATCGGATGACGGTAGCATGAAGTAGGAGGAAATGGGGTCATTTGATGCATGATTTTTGGATGATTATAGAGGGGGGGGGGTCCAAAATCGTCAAAAATCGATGACGTAATTTATGGACAGCCCCTTGGCAGAAAACCAAGCGTCTGAAACTCTGATCACATGTTGAAAATTTAAAAAGAAAATTAAAAAGTTAGTTGGCGGGAATTGGTTATGTATTATGTTCTTTCGCTTTACGACAATTTCGTGGTGTAAATTGCCGTGAAAAATATAATTATTTTCCTCGCATTCGAAGTGAAAAGCAGAGTGTACAACAAGGGCATAAATGTCCATTTTTAGGGTTCCGTACCTCAAAAGGAAAAAACGGAACCCTTTTAGGGTTCCGTACCTCAAAAGGAAAAAACGGAACCCTTATAGGATCACTCGTGCGTCTGTCTGTCTGTCTGTCTGTCTGTCCGTCTGTCACAGCCGATTTTCTCCGGAACTACTGGACCAATCAAGTTGAAATTTGGTACACATATGTAAGTTTGTGACCCAAATACGGACATGTAACGTAAACAAATGAATTTTAAACATGGGGGCCACTTTTGGGGGGTAAATGAAAAAATGAAAAAAAAAAATTTTCAAACTATATCATGTTACATATCAAATGAAAGAGCTTATTGTAAGGATTTCAAATATTTTTTTTTTATAATTTTCGAATCAACAGTTTAGAAGTTATTTAAGAAAATAGGCAAAAAATTACCATCCCCCCCCCCCCCTTATCTCCGAAACTACTAGGTCTAAAATTTTGAAAAAAATACATAAAATAGGTCTATACCTAATATAGATGACGGGAAAACCTATCAGAAATGTACAGTCAAGCGTGAGTCGGACTTAATTACAGTTTTTAATCCGACCCCTACGGATTTTTTAAAGAGATTTCACTCACGTTTCACATAAAAAATACATTATTAACAGTGCCGGATTACTTAGAGTAGTAGTTTTCTTAGAGTAATTGGTGATAATTTTCTGATAAGATAATCATTTTCAATATTTAACGGTCTTACCTACTTACGAGTAATTGTAAGGTCAAATTAAAAATAAATGTTTAAAAAAAATGTTAAATTGAGAGCTAGCTTAAAGTTTTTTGTACTCGTCGACTTTAATGGTTGAATTAATAAAGACTTTGTAACCAATAAGCAAAACAAGCACGTGCTTAGGGCACCACGTTCAGGAGGGGCACCAAAATGCCAGGTTGAAAAAGGTGAACAAATTTTAAAATTAGGGACAGACACATCGTTTTTACCACACGATTTTTTTTAGCTGTCCAAAAGCTAATTTGCAAAAATAATGGCGCGTAATTCTTTGGGAAACAATCGGTAGCAGTAGAAGAGTCGTGATTACATGCATAGATTCGATTTCAACCCACTCTTTTGCGGTTCGGCGTTAGGTCTTATGCGAGGCCTTCTGCCTTAATTACACTTGGGCGTGGATCCAAATCCAAGCTTTCCTCTTTCGCAGCTAGGCCTACTGCCTTTTTCACACTTCGCCAATTCAATTCCAAGCTCTGCTTTCTTGCATATTTTATGCATGAAAACAACCTCGAATATCGAAGCCTAAGAAATATCGAGCCCTATGCGAAGCTAGGCTGATAGAAAACTGTCCCATCCCTTCTCTGTATGAAATCTCTCTCGTAAATCGTCTCTCGCTTCGCTCGCGTTTTCAATAACTTTATAAGGTATGATAAAGGTGACATTCGGGTGGCGACTGCAGCAACATTACTCTGTTGCAACGTTACTGCTGCAGTACTGTCAACTTCCGTGATAAAATGATGTGACTGATTTCCATACTAAAAGTAAAAATTTACAACTGTCTATCATATTGCGTTTTTATATCGAAAAATTTCCGCGCTCGCTTCGCTCGCGTTTCTATTACTTTCTAAGCTATGATAAAGGTGACATTCGGGTGGCGACTGCAACAGCATTAGGTACTCTGTTGCAACATTACTGCTGCGGCACTGTCAATTTTCGTGATAAAATGATGTGACTGATTTCCATTCTCAGCTGTAACGCGGCAATGAACTTCTCTCAATTTACCAAAAAATCAATGTAATCTTGATGACCCGAGGGAGAGGGGGCACCTAGAAATCCTGAGGGCATCAACATATCTTAATCCGGCACTGATTGTTAAAAATTGTGTAATATACGGAACCCTTGGAACGCGAGTCCGACTCGCACTTGGCCGGTTTTTACCCTCGTCTACTATTTTGGTCTTCGATTCGCTCACAAATGGGTCACTTTATGCCCTTGTTGTACAATCTACTATTATTGCACCAATAATTATACATTTTACATGTAAAACTACAAAAAAATTAATGTAATGCTTTGCAGATGAAACCGAACCCTGACTTTTGCCATTTCTGCTACTACAGCACACTACTCGAACATCTGTAAGCTACTTTTTGGCTCCAGGTACAAAATGTCAGCAATCAGCATTGACTTCTTAGCTGTCCGAAACTAAGTTACTTACGACAATCCGAAGCCAGGATACAGAGTCCAGTTGAATTTCTTTCATAACCTGGTTTGCATTGACATCCTGGGTAGCATGGTTTTAGCTCAGCGCAAGGTGATGGTGGCTTGTCGTCTCTTGGGCAACGAGGATAGGGACAGGGCGCGTTGCACGGGGACAACCATGTTTGATTTCCTCCGCAAGGTTTCGGAGCTGAAAATGATGTCTTATTTCAGGTATAAATTGATTTTCTTAGTGGATCTACTAACCCAAAAAAGAATAAATATAGACAAAATAAATATGAGCTCCCAGATAAATATTACTGCGTTGCGATTAGTACCAATTAAGATTAAATGTGTACGTACGGCAGTCTTCGATCTTGATACATTCTCCTTCTAGTCTTAAATATCCTTCTTCACACATGCAGCCACCAGGACATGGTCCTATTATGAAAGGACATGGAATCGATTTATTCAAATCTTCACAAGTTTTGGGATTGCATTGACCAGCGTAACAACCTATATATCTTTCGTGTTTCTTGGTGCAAATGTAAGCTGAAATAAAGGATAAGTAAAAAAAATAAATGTAGTAAAGGTCTGGCACTTCTTAGTATAAATTCTTTTATTAATTTTGCAGTTATTTGGTCCCATAATAAAAGTATCTAGTTTTGTATGACCTGCATGTTTACCTCGAATCATCTTGTACCTGGTTATATGTAGTTAAACATGCAAAACTCGTTTTTTGTACCTACTGTAAATTCAGACGCATCTACGTAGGTACAACATAAAAACCAATAAGGTTTTCCCATCCTTATTCAGATTATTATTCTGGTGCTCAATTTGATAAGACTGACTCATAAAATAAAGTGCCACCATAATTATGATAGTTATACTTAGTTATGTACAGTCAGCAGCAGAAGTTGCTAAGCGGGCGAGGTGTCCAAAATTACCTTGACACGCTCTTATTCTCTTAACAATAAAGTCGCGTCAAGATCATTTTGAACATCTCGCCCGCTTAGCAACTTCTGCTACAGACTGTAAGCAGTGCAACTTACAACACTGTTCCTCCGGTATGCATGTTCCATTCTCATTTCTTAGATATCCGGTTTCGCAAACACAGCCACCTGGGCATGGTGGTATTATTCTTGGACAATCAGGTGGATGCACTAAGTCGTTACAAGTTTTGGGGTCACATTGGCCGGCAGGACAGTCGATGTATATTTCATGTCGTCCTACGCAGGTCTTACCTAGAGAACGATTAAATAATAAAATAGTTAGTTTTTATGTTCTTAATCGAGAATGTATGACCGGGCTCAGATGGCGCGCAACAAGGGCTGTTATGCTGAGGATATGACAGATTTACTTAGTTAAGAGCACTTTATTCAAAAACAACCAAGATCATGATCGGGCCATGCTCAGTGATTTTGAACCCATGGTTCAAAAGTTAGGGAGAGGCGGGGACACTTTTTAGCGAGATATTGTTATTAAATTTTTCATTAATAATTACACCCAATCATACGAGTATCTACTAATGTTACAGCGATATTTCTTAGCACCACAGATCATAAATTATATGGGACTATTTAACTCAAGAAAGTGATGTGGGTTTATGTAACGGTTGCAATATGGTAGCCCCGTAATTTATTTATATAATAATTAGGAAATAAATTACTTACCAATACTAACAGGCGTTGTGGCTATCGCCGTATAAATTATCACACATATAAGAAAAACAAAACAAGCCATTCCGACTGATACGTCTCGCGCCGTCAAGATGTCGACGAGAATGATTAGCTTACGAGTAAATATGTAAGCGTGCGCCGCAAGCAGACTAGCATTTGCTTTAAACTTTTTTTGGTGCTTTTGGTTTTGGCTATTATCTCACAATCAAGTTAAAATCAATCCTTTGGCTACGTGATGCTAAGTTTAGAGTGCAGCAAGTGACTTTACATACGGCATTTTGTCACTGGACGTTAATGCACTTTTATCCAATAACCGGCTGCGCAATTTTTCCGGTTTCTCTATAGCGACAGTGACCATCCAAGATAGCTGGTTTGTTAGTACACGACACCTTGCATTTTGTGACTATGCGCTGAAACTTGACACAGTTGATTCTTAGCTGGTCTTGAACAGATACAGATACAGAGGATCAATATTAAAAAGGATATTAAAGAGAGAAAATAAATTGTAAGGTCGCGTTTTTAAATACTGATACTAGAAAAAGTTTGAATAACCTTTTTTGAGGATTTTTTATATAAATTATTCATGTAATAAAACATTTATTAGACACTATTAGAGGATCAATCTGCACTATAAAAGGACTTTGCACGACCATTACGTAACGTTTTAGCTTTTTAAAAGTTCTCTCAACATCGCTATAATCGCTATATTATAGCGAAAAAGTTTGAATAACCTTTTTTGTAGGAAATTTTATATAAATTAGTCTTGTAATAAATTTTTTTTTGCTTTGGCCATCGTTCGTCGAGGTCCAGGTCTAGGTCCTGGTCCAAGTCCAGTTCCAGGACCAAGACCGGGTTCAGGTTCAGATAAGAGCCCGGATCCAGGTCCAGGTCCGACTCCGGGTTTGAGTATATGTCCGGGTACGAGTCCAAGTCCGGGTCCGAGTCCGGGCCCGAGTGTGGATACGAGTTATTTACGAATGACTAAAAAACCGGGCAAGTGCGAGTCGGACTCGCGCACGAAGGGTTCCGTACCATAATGCAAAAAAAAAAACAAAAAAAAAGCAAAAAAAAAAACGGTCACCCATCCAAGTACTGACCACTCCCGACGTTGCTTAACTTTGGTCAAAAATCACGTTTGTTGTATGGGAGCCCCATTTAAATCTTTATTTTATTCTGTTTTTAGTATTTGTTGTTATAGCGGCAACAGAAATACATCATCTGTGAAAATTTCAACTGTCTAGCTATCACGGTTCGTGAGATACAGCCTGGTGACAGACGGACGGACGGACGGACGGACGGACGGACGGACGGACAGCGAAGTCTTAGTAATAGGGTCCCGTTTTACCCTTTGGGTACGGAACCCTAAAAAGGGGACCTTAGAATTTATTTTCTCCCTTCAATATATTTTTTTAATATTGATCCTAGCGAAAAAAGTAGCACTTATTTTATAAGAAATCTGCAACAGATTATTTACGTAAAGGATATTATTTTGCTGTGATAGCCCGTTTACAAGTTATTTACGAAAAACTAAAAAAAATAAACGATTGTAGAACAAATTATAAGTAACTGTCCCACCTTAATATGAGATCACTCTGACCCATGCTTAATATTATTTTTTATCTCCCATTTATCAACAGATTTGTATAATAAATTATATTTTTTTTAAACGTAATAAGTGTAGCTTTACGACTATATTTTTTGATTTCAGATTCCTGCTACATTTAAAAAAAAATTGGTAATTATAAAAAAATCAAAAGTACGTTTTTTAGTCTTATCTACTTCATTCTTTTTTTTCTTAGAAAGTGCATTGTTTTTGTTCTAAAAATAAATTCCTCATTCTCAACTTATCCGAAAATGATATATTACATGCCCTAGTAGGTATAGTTTTAGAGAAATGTTGCTCCAAGTGAAGCGCCGCAGCGTCGAACTTATCCCACCTCCCACCCACTACATGAGAGGTGGCTCTCGACGGCTGTCGGTCTGTATCTGCTCAAGACCAGCTAAGAATCAACTGTGCCAAGTTTTAGCGCATAGTCATAAAGTGCAAGGTCCCCATACAACGGTATGCACTAACAAACCAGCCATTATAGAGACTTTAAACTATGATGAATGCTGGAAATACCTTGTTTTTTTAGGGTTCCGTACCCAAAGGGTAAAACGGGACCCTATTACTAAGACTTCGCTGTCCGTCCGTCCGTCCGTCCGTCCGTCCGTCCGTCTGTCACCAGGCTGTATCTCACGAACCGTGATAGCTAGACAGTTGAAATTTTCACAGATGATGTATTTCTGTTGCCGCTATAACAACAAATACTAAAAACAGAATAAAATAAAGATTTAAATGGGGCTCCCATATAACAAACGTGATTTTTGACCAAAGTAAAGCAACGTCGGGAGTGGTCAGTATTTAGATGGGTGACCGTTTTTTTTTTTTGCTTTTTTTTTGTTTTTTTTTTTGCATTATGGTACGGAACCCTTCGTGCGCGAGTCCGACTCGCACTTGCCCGGTTTTTTTTCATTTCAAACTCATGCTGTGGGGTGGAGTTGGATAGTTCTTCTAGTAAAACCTTTCAAAACCTATACACGGTGTGGCCTGTAACACGAGCAAATAATTAAAACATAGATTCTACTTTTCAAACGGTGACACTTTTGTTCAACAACTTCAAAAATTATGAAGTATTTAGTGTCCCTATTTTTTTTCATACAAAATAAATATTATCTTCAATGGACGCCATCGCCACGCTATATCATTGTGATTGGCGTTGCTTGTCACGCCTTAAACATAACAAAATTTGCAATACATTGCGTCTTAGAATAAATTTTAAATTGTATTAAAAATCAAACCACACGTTATTTTTACCCGACTACGGCAACGCAAAAGGAGGGTTATGATTTTGACCGGTATGTTTGTGGGTATGTATGTATGTATGTATGTTCATCTGTTCCCTCATAACTTCTAAAGTACTCATTGAAATTTGACAAACGACGTGTCATTCGAATCGTCTTATTCAGTCATATTGTTAGCTTTTGCACCCGGCTTTGCTTGCATGCACCCGATAAAACGTTAATTTATCTGGTAGGTAATTCGAACTACGAATCTACAATCGCTCTGGATTCTATCTATCCGCGTGTTACGCGACTACGGCGATACAAGAAGGATTTTTTTAAAAGAAATTTGTTTGGCCGCTATATACATGGTGTTTTTTAATGACCTGCAATATTTTATAACGTGAATAGAAGTCCAGATCAGCAAATTTTTTTACGAGATCGGGTTTGGTCTAGGGTTTCTGCTCGAGAGTTCTCGAGGCGAGAAATCTCGAGAAATTTGTCCTTCGTCGAGACGGGAAAAAAAATCTCAATGCCTCGAGAACTCGAGAAATAAATCTCTTGTGATAAGTAACAAGAAACACGCGTATATTGACGTGATGTGTCTATGGTGTATTTCTTTAAGCAGTTAAATAAATGTAAACAATGTTTTTTCATTTTCAGGTACATACCTAACACATTTATTAGTTAACCAACCAAATAAAGAACTGCTTTGATCCGTTTTACTTTAAATCTACTACCTTTACATATCTAAATAATTTGTCTCGTTTTACGTTTATTACTATAATTCGTTTTTTTAGTGAACGAAACGTGTCTTTTTTATTGAAAAACGCTTTAACAATTTAGAAACTGACAGAAAATGATCGTATATGATTTACAATTCTTATATCAAAAGTGTTTTTCATTAAAAATATACGCCAAGATCGCTTATTTTCTTTTTACGCTAAAAACGAATTATATGGCCATGTAATAACAAAATATTACAAAACTAAATTACTACTGATAAATCAAATCATCCCGATATATTCCTATTAGCAAAATAGCACAATGTTAGCAGCTTCGAGGTTACGTTGAGTACGTATTCACAGTACCATAGAGAGATATAGTAAGACAGGAGTGCTCACTCCATACATCAGTTTTGGTACCAAAAAGACTAATATTTTCATAGTCGACATCTAGCATCGAGTAGCGGAATTATCAGCACTGCCAAAAAGAATAGATAGTATAGAGGGGTCCTGTCATTGTAAATGTTGTAGTCACTGTAAATTTACTGCCATCTATCGTCACACGACTAAAACTCAAAATGAAAACGTATAAAGTTATCAAAAAATGTATATAAATGGATAAATGATTTTATTATTTTTATATCATTTTGATCCATGTTCATTCACTGATATCTATGTGTTAAAACTGTTAAATATGAAACGGTGTCGTCACGCCATCTAGCCGAGGATAGGCTAAAGGTGTGTGCGCCATCTATTCGAGAATGACTTTTGCTTGAATTCCGAGGCACGTTTTTTCCTTAGACTTTATTCGTCTTATACGAAGTTACATATGTCTTTGGCACTGCTAAGTAGCGTAGTAGTACTGTCAAGCGACAATAGATGTAGCACCGATGCTAGATGTCGACTATGAAAATATTAGTCTTTTTGGTACCAAAACTGATGTATGGAGTGAGCAATCTATGTATTTTTTTCTCTATGATATTACTTAGAAAAACTTGAATATTCTTGCCTTATAAAATACCATATTGTGGTTTATTTACATTTTGTTAAATACCTAAAGAAATTAATACACTATTAGCATATCACATCGGCGGCGCGCACGCCTGCACCTATACTTAGTTTTCTTTTGTTGTTGAGTTTTGATTATTAAGTGCAATTTTTGGTAGCTAAAAATTTGCCATTTGTTTTATTATTGATCTCACCTACCACTCCTATGAGTCTGATTTGTAATAAAGCAAAAAATTTAAAATAACATGGTGTTTTTTGACACTTTCAAAATTTCTCGAGATACTCGAGTAACTCGAGTAACTCGAGAAATCCTGGTCGAGAATTCCCGTGCCTCGAGAAATAAAAAAGGTCGAGAAACCAGAAGCCCTAGTTTGGTCCCATGGTAAAAGTTGCTTAGTAATCTTAGTATATTCACCTCGTTAAAATTCGCAGTGGTCAGGCGAAGCATACTGAAACGTACCTATGTGACGCACCGGACTCGATCCAAAAGGCGAGACTAAAAGGGTCAGGCGTAGCCCGATGTACGTGGCGTGCTGTACGCGGTCCAAAGCCGGGCGCCTTCGGCACCCTCATACTAAAAGAGTCGGGCGTAGCCCAACGTACGAGGCCTGATGTACGCGTTCCAAAGCCGGGCGCCTTCGGCGCCCTCATACTAAACGATCCGGGCGTAGCCCAACGTACGAGGCTCGTTGTACGCGTTCCAAAGCCGGGCGCAGAAGGCGCCCTCATACTAAAAGAGTCGGGCGTAGCCCGACGTACGAAGCACGATGTACGCGTTCCAAAGCCGGGCGCCTTCGGCGCCCAATCACTAAAAGAGTCGGGCGTAGCCCGACGTACGAAGCACGATGTACGCGTTCCAAAGCCGGGCGCCTGCTGCGCCCTCATACTAAAAGAGTCAGGCGTAGCCCGACGTACGAGGCTCGCTGTACGCGTTCCAAAGCCGGGCCCCTTCGGCACCCTCATACTAAAAGAGTCGGGCGTAGCCCGACGTACGAGGCTCGCTGTACGCGTTCCAAAGCCGGGCGCCTTCGGCACCCTCATACTAAAAGA
Organism: Cydia splendana; assembly: GCF_910591565.1. Lineage (NCBI taxonomy): Eukaryota > Metazoa > Arthropoda > Insecta > Lepidoptera > Tortricidae > Cydia > Cydia splendana. Next base: position 14,612,468 of record NC_085963.1, on the reverse strand, counting down.
GTCGGCCGTAGCCCGACGTACGAGGCTCGCTGTACGCGTTCCAAAGCCGGGCGCCTTCGGCGCCCTCATACTAAAAGAGTCGGCCGTAGCTCGACGTACGAAGCACGATGTACGCGTTGCAAAGCCGGGCGCCTACGGCGCCCTCAAAGAGTCGGGCGTAGCCCGACGTACGAGGCACGATGTACGCCTTCCAAAGCCAGGCGCCGAAGGCGCCTTCATGCCAAAGGTTGTCGGGCGTAGCCCGATATATGCGGCGCTCTGCGTGCATTTCTGTACTGAGGACGCCCTCGCAAAAGTAATATAAAGTGACTTCAAATCAGGGCTTTAAATACCGTTAAAAAGTTGGTATCGTTACCACAAGGTGACAGATTTAACGTTAAGTTGTAACTAACGTTAAACCAGGTACCGTTAGTTATACTACTCTTTACCGGTAACAAAATGGTAACGTTAGCAGCTGTCAATTTGAGCTAACGTTAAGTCAAAGGTATCGATACACCATTTTTAACGTTAGTCGGTAACGTTAACAGCTGCTTATTTACCGTTTGATTCACTGATAGATGCCATCATCGTTGACAATCGAGCGAATGTTCATTCACTCTCAAGCAGAGATGGGCATTTCGTAATTGATTCCTGGTTCCACGATTACCCGAAATTACTTTGTAATCTGATTACCGATTCCCAGATTACTTTGTAATCTAACAATACCGAATTACTAAGTACATCTCCATTTAAGGAATCAAGAATCATCTTTTCTAATATTACAATTACTAGTAATTGGAATCAATGTCGATTCCTCATTACAGGAATGCATTACTTGATTCCTTTCAGATTACATTTCGTACTACTACTATTAAAAGTACATTTCGATAGTAGATATGTTGTTGATTTTTTTTTTTTTTTTTTATTTATTTAACAGAACACAAAGTACAGTGTTACCTATAATTAAAGTTTCGCCAAACTGTAAAACAGTTTGTTGGCGATGCGCTCAATTAAACTAAAAACAATGATGTTGGCTTAATAGATATAGATGCACCTTATATGAATCAGGTGTGCAGATTTCGAAAATGACCATTTTGGAATCCAAGATGGCGACCATGCAGTATGTCAAAAAAGTCGTCATGGATGTCATTTTGTAGGTTTTAGGGGGCGCAGATTTTGAAAATGATGACCATTTTGGAATCCAAGATGTCTGCCGTGCACTTTGACATGTTTCAGGGAGTGACGGTTTCGAAAATCATGATAGTTTTGGGATCCAAGATGTCTGCCGTGCAATTTGACATAAAAGTCATCATGGGTGTCATTTTATACGTTTCAGGGAGTGAGAGCCGGCAAGACCTTTTCACGGCTAGGCATGTATAGTGCTTTTCTCAAACATGCAATGAAATAATAATAATGTCCCAATGTGATAGGTTGTTCAGTGCGTGTGGTTCTGAAGAGGAACGAAAATTTTATTATTTTTGCGCTACGAAGCACTGTTTAGGAGATCCAGTCCTATAAAGATGTTTCTCTCTTTTTTTTCTTCTTTTTATTCGTTTTTAGGGTTCCGTAGCCAAATGGCAAAAAACGGAACCCTTATGGATTCGTCATGTCTGTCTGTCCGTCCGTACGTCACAGCCACTTTTTTCCGAAACTATAAGAACTATACTGTTGAAACTTGGTAAGTAGATGTATTCTGTGAACTGCATTAAGATTTTCACACAAAAATAGAAAAAAAACAATAAATTTTGGGGGTTCCCCATACTTAGAACTGAAACTCAAAAATACTTTTTTCATCAAACCCATACGTGTGGGGTATCTATGGATAGGTCTTTAAAAATGATATTGAGGTTTTTAATATCAATTACATTTCAGCAACACCTCCATATTTCACAAAATAAATCAAGACATTATCCAACCTATATAATCTTGACGTATATTATAAGACGCCTGTACCTAATATAAACCGACCAAGTAACGAATTAGCTATACCATCATATTTAACAAACAAATTTATGATGTTTTGCAACCTTCTTATTTTGGCAAATATATTCCGACACAGCCGGGTGGTATTCTATCTGTCCAATCTCGGCCCAATGTGTATTTGCGTCTCACATTTTGCTTAATGAGAGAGTGAGACGCAATGCATATTGGACAAAGATCTTAAACAAGTAGAATACCACCTCTTTCATTTGATAAACATAAACAATAATGACAAAAGACTATGAACTCTAACTACTAGAATTAAAGTTGAGTTTTACTAACGTACATAATTATCTTTAATGTATTTTGACTGATTCTATTTCAATTTGACAGAAGCCCTGCCGTATTTATGGTCAATAAGGTCTACTGGCCTTAAAATTGTGTTTGAAATTACAAGCAAATATCAGCTTAACAAATGATAGTGTTAAAGTTAGTTTGGTAACGTTAGTTTATAATGTGAATTGGGTAACGTTAACAAGCCCTGCAATAAAAAGTAAATTTACCGGTAAATTAACGTTAACTAGGTAACGTTATAATAATGTTAAGTTATCAAGTATCGTTACCATTTACTACCGGTAGTAAGGTATTTTTATGATTTTAACGTTAAGTAACGTTACTTTATAATGTGAATTGGTAACGTTAACAAGCCCTGCTTCAAATATTATTGTAAGTAACGAAATCCTGACCCCAAAATTAATTAAATAAAAAATAAGTTCAAAAACTAAAACCCGACTACTGCAAATCGCGCTCTAAAAAGTATGAAACAAGATAGAATTCTTATCTGAAATTATCATATAGGAAAATTATAAGAGTTATCTATTTTTTATATATTTACAGAGATTCAGAGGATAGCCATGGTCGTATGCCACTTTACCTTAAAGTTTATAATCGTGGCATACGTCCACGGCGATCCTTTCAATATCTCTGTAAATATATAAAAAAATGATAACTCTTATAATTTTCCTATATAATAATTTCAGATAAGAATTGTATCTTGTTTCATACTTTTTAGAGCGCGATTTGCAGTAGTCGGGTTTTAGTTTTTGAACTTATTTTTTTAAAAGTTGCTGGACAAATGTTGGTTTGTATGAGGAGTACAGTCTACAGTTTAATTTTTTGCTCGTATTACAGGCCACACCCTATATAACCCGACTATCAATTATTTTTCGTAGTGGACGGTGAATATTAAAATATCATTAAATTATTCTTTTTTCTGACTCCGGAACCGGAAGAAATGTACGAAATGATATTCAAATTATTTGTGTCGTTTTCAAGCAAAAAGTTCCAACTTGTCGCTTATCATAAGGACGAAATTTGCTTGTATCTTTATACGAATAACTTGTCAGAGCGTTCTTATGGCAAGCGACAAAGTGGACATTTATTTCGTTAACTATCGCTAATAAATGTAACCATTTGCAATTTAGCCAGTGTTTAAATTAATCACTTACCATTGCTATCAGATGTTGTGGCTGTCCCCATATAAATCATAAAACATAAAAGAAAAACAAAACGAGCCATGTCGTCGGATGCTACTCGCGTGGTCAACAGGTCAGCGAGAATGATCTTACTTCTTACTTATAAGACTTGATTGTTCTTTATAATATACCTGTCTACAACATCGTCACTTAGGTATAGAATATTTTCCTGCATTGACATTTAATCTTTAAAAATATTCCTCATATTCAAGGTCACAGGAAGCCATTATACTAGTTGCTACGATAGTAAGGTACAGTCAAGGTATTCAATTTAATATTGCCACGAACAAAATGTCAAAAATATGTAGGTATTGTAGGTATGCACGAGCTTATTGCCCATGCTTTAAAGCAGTGTGTATGGACTTACGTGTTTTTGGCACTTTATCTGTGTCGATATTTAATACCCTGTGCCCTGTGCCTACATGCTGATATATATTTATAACTTATTACAATACTAAGTTAAATTGTACTCATACGAAGTATTTTCATTGTGTAAATACTGTATAATTATTGGACCGAATAACATAAAAAGGGAAAAGGGTACTATCATATCATAAATCAAATACAAATAAGTTTTTTTCTGCAAAGACTCGAACCGGCTTAATCAGATATGGAGTACGAAGCTGAAACAATAAAGTAAATGACATTAATTAAGACGAAACAGGAGCTGAGTTTTAAATATTTTAGGTAAATATACCCGTCTCGCTAACGGAAGCGGCACCTAAAAGTAGTGCGATAAGGACAAGGCGAAAAATCCTGCGTAAAAATCTCAAAAATCGAGGTTTCCTACTCCTCTGTTTCCTCCTTCAAAACTTAACCAATCGTAACCAAATTTGGAAATCTAAATGATTATGAAATTATCTGTGTTGGACCGTTTTGCTTTTTTGGCTAATCGATATCAGTTTTGAATGCCACACCTCTCATTGCGGCATAGTCAATTAGGCCATTTTGGCCATTTTTGAAGGGCTCTAGCGCCTTAAAAAACAAAAATATCAAAAAAAGCAAAACGGTCCGACACAGATATTGACAATATTAATCTGTGTTGAAAAAATCATTGCTCTAGCTTCAAAAACCACGGAGGAAAACGAGGAGTACGTTTGTATGGAGAAATGACCACTCCCGTTGGCTCTTAATAGTTAATTATCTATAAATATTATAAAAAACACATACAGGGCGTTTTTTGAACAACTATCCATATTGTGGGTGCGAGGTGATTATATAGGCCATAATGAACAACTTTTTCTATGGGACCAACCCCGAAATCCCAAAAAAAATTATGGCCTTCCCATAGAAATCGTCGACATCCACTCGACCAAAATGTATGAAACGGCCAAAAATTTTTAGTGATTTCAGAGTTGGTCCAATAGAAAAAGTTGTTCAGTATGGCGTATATAATCACCTCGCACAATATGGTTAGTTGTTCAAAAAACGCCCTGTATATATTGTTCAATTGGAATTTTTGCATATGTAAGTAAATATTCTTTATTGCACCAATAAATTATAAATTTTACATGTAAAGACCGTATCGTTAATTATGGGGACAACTTTACTTAGCCGTTTTTTTTTTGGTATTATATTTTTATTTCAAAATTACTTACACATGTGTTTAATTAGTGCTTTAATAAGGTACACATTTCGTCCTTGGGAGCTCGACGTAAAGCTGGTTTGGATGAAATTTACCCTATCCTCTCGAGTGACAATAACGACTGCTTTTTGCGGTTTGCGAACAAGACAATATCACACTAAAAAAATCGTACTATGTAAACAGCAATTACACATGATACGTATAGCGAAACATCTGGACATAGTCTAAGCATTTCTTTTCGTTAAAAAAAAGTTTAGAATCTGTGCATGGTCGCCTTTTAGGGCCCTTACGCACTTGCGGCTGGCCGCCTAGGCGGTTCGATTGAGCGGCCAGCCGCCTGACGCGGTTGATATAGCGGCTGGCCGCTGTGGCGGCCAGCCGCGATGAAACCGCGATGCAACCGTAAGCGGCTGGACCGCTCGACGTCTTGGGTCCATTAACAAAATGGACGCCGTTGAGGTAGCTTGTGTTATATGTATATTTGTGCTACCTAAAACAACGAAAGAAATATAAATAAAGATACTGGATTCATCCTTTACTAGAAACACGCAACGAATTTGGCCAGTTCGCAACCTGTTTTCAAGAAATGAAGAAGCAAGAAGATAAATTTATTATCTCTATATCTAAATTATTCTATATATACATGCTAAATAATATTGTAGTGGATGGATACGTCGCCTACAAACTCATCGGCGGCTCGCCGCACCCTGAACCGCCAGTGCGTGTAGGCAAGTTGGCGGCCAGCCGCGAAGCGGGCCGCAGCTCTTCATTCAACCGCCGCGGTTGATATTTTGTGGCGGTTAAGAGCGTACGATCACAAGCGGTTGCATATTAAATTGGTAAACCCGCGGTTAACCGCTAGTGCGTAAGGGCCCTTAGAGAATATGGCATGCTACTTACGACAACTCTGACTTAGACTTTTTTTAACAGTTTTTTTTTATATTCATTTCATTTCATTTGACATCTAATATAACTATCATGGAGCGTTCGACCCGCTCTAGCGATGGATCAACGCCATGAATGTCAGTTAGGCTTTGGTTTTTAGCTTATTCTTCTACCTGTCTCCGTCATTTCGCTTGCATCAGAAATTGAAGGGATTCCAAAACGTGGGGTGAATAATCATTTTTAAATTATGTAAAAATAAAAATTCACCACATTTATTCCGCAGCTGCTCAATTGAACAATCATGAAGAGGACACTTAGATAACATGTTTTGGCAGCCTATTAACCTGTTGTTAAAAATCAAAAATCAAAATCAAAATATACTTTATTCATGTAGGCCTAGCAACAAGCTCTTATGAATCGTAATTGGATGCTGATACGCAATAATGAGTCATCCCACATCCATTTTGCAATAAAGGGTCAACTTTAAGCGTCAATGTTTTGAGTTGACATCTTATTGCAAAATTAATGTGGGTTGACACATTATTGCTTAACAGCATCCAATTAATCTTAATCTAATTATCAGAGCAATTTATTGATGTTAATATTATTCCATAATAAAATTGGATTATTATACATATCAAATTTCAATCAATCAATCGTCAAACATTAAAAAGATTGTATAAAAAAATACTAGTCTAGAATTTCTAGAATAAAATCTAAATGTCAAAAAAAAAAGCATAAGTAACAAAAGAAGTAGATAGTATTACATCGGAATATCCATTTCCTCATCAATAATCAAATATACCTAATAAATAAATAATCATTTCGAATAACAATTAATCCCACGTTGTAATATCATTCATGTAGTCTTGTGTGGTATAATAAGCTTTAGAGATAAGTTTACGCTTTACATAATTCTTAAATCGTACCAAAGAGTTGGTGAAATAGTCTCAAATTCAGCTCAATAGGCTTGTGCGGACTATATTTGCTATACGGTATTAAAAGCATCATAAAGTCCCTAAAATAAAAAAAAAATGTCAAACCTTCTTAAATCAGATAAAGCTTAAAAATACCCTCAGATCAAACTCTTAGAACATAGAAATACAAAATAATACACATGCCAACAGTTAGACCAGGTTTTTATCTGTCCCTATACTTAACGATACGGTCTTTAAAACTACAAAGACATTAAATTGTAATGCTTTGACTACAGCACACTACTCGAACATCTGTAAGCTACTTTTTGGATCCAAGTACAAAATATCAGCAATCAGCATTGACTTTTCTTAGCTATCCGAAACTGTAAGTTACTTACGACAATCCGAAGCCAGGATACAGAGTCCAGTTGAATTTCTATTATAACCTGGTTTGCATTGACATCCTGGGTAGCATGGTTTTAGCTCAGCGCATGGTGATGGTGGCTTGTCGTCTCTTGGGCATTGAGGATAGGGACAGGGCGCGTTGCACGGGGACAACCACGTTTGATTTTCTCCGCAAGGTTTTGGAGCTGAAAATGATGTCTTATTTCAGGTAAGTATTATATAGTAGTTTGTGTTACAAAGGATCTAAAGTCTAAAGTAGAATCCTGAGCGTAATGAGGGATTCAAGTGTTAACGCCCAAGACGAACTAATTTTGATACCGTGTGACACATACCTACTGCTTTTCACATCAACTTTGAGGAAAATAAAAAAATCTTAGTGGTGACACAATCTGATGCTTAAACAGATGATTTAAGCTAAAATTAAAAAATAATGTACAAAAAAATTTAAAAATAGTATGCCAGAACAGATAAGTGTTACTTTGATCCTTCCTAGCAGGGAAGAAAAGTGCCACTTTGATCCCTCCTAGCAGGGAAGAAAAAGCCCTTTTTCGAATTGGTGACGTGATAAATTGATTTTCTTAGGTGATCTACTAACCCAAAAAGAATAAAGACAGAATAAATATAAGCTCCCTGACACAAATTACTGCGTTGTGATTAGTACCAATTAAGATAATGTGAACAGTCAGTAGCAGAAGTTGCTAAGCGGGCGAGGTGTTCAGAATTACATTGACGCGCTCTTATTATCTTAACTATAAAGTCGCGTCAAGATCATTTTGAACACCTCGTCCGCTTAGCAACTATTGCTGCTGGCTGTACGTACGACAGTCTTCGATCTTGATACATTCTCCATCTTGTCTTAAGTATCCTTCTTCACACATGCAACCACCAGGACATGGTCCTATTATGAAAGGACATACAATCGGTCTATCCAAATCTTCACAAGTTTCGGGAATGCATTGACCAGGGTAACAATTTATATATCTTTCGTGTTTCTTGGTGCAAATGTAAGCTGAAATAAAGGATAAGTAATAAAAATAAAATGTAGTAAAGGTTTGGCACTTCTTGGTATAAATTCTTGTATTAATTGCAGTTACTTGGTCCCATAATAAAACTAAGTACAGTCAGCCAAGAAAGTGGTCTACCACTTTCTTGGCTGACCGTACCTAGTTTTGCATGACCTGCATGTTTACCTCGAAGCATCTTGTACCTGGTTATAGTTAACCTTTTGGACGCCAATGACCGATATCTCCGAACTGGAGGTCCAACGGCAAAGACTGATTAATCGGTCACAGACCACAGAGCAACATAGACCTACGTGCATATGCATAAAGTTCATAATGTTCATATTCAGTTTTGACACTCCGGTGACGTGGCGTCAGAGTGACAGCTTTTGTGTTTGACACAGCGTCGAAAAGGTTAAACATGCTACTCATAAATTATTGCATATTTTGTTTTGTGTTACTAAATATAGAACGTCATTGATTGTGAGACCTTGAGACATTAGTTTTTTGTACCTAATTTAAATTCAAATGCATCTACGTAGGTACATCATAAAAACCAATAAGGTTTTTCCAAATTTTCCTTATTCAGATTATTATTCTGGTGCTCAATTTGTTAAGACCGACTCATAAAATAAAGTGCCACCATAATTATGATAGTTATACTTAGTTATGTAAGTAGTGCAACTTACAACACTGTTCCTCCGGTATGCATGTTCCATTCTGATTTCTTAGATATCCGGCTTCGCAAACACAGCCACCTGGGCATGGCGGTATTATTCTTGGACAACCAGGTGGATGCACTAAGTCGTTACAAGTTTTGGGGTTACATTGGCCGGCAGGACAGTCAATGTATATTTCATGTCGTCCTTCGCACGTCTTACCTAGAGAACGATTAAATAATAAAGGGAGTTAAGGGAGTAGGTACCTTCGCAGCGCTTTGGACTTACCGACGTCTTTTTATTAAGAAAGGAAGACTTTTTGCGATAACTCGTTGTTCAACATGTTCGTTATAGTTTTCATTGAACGTCTTTCATAAGCTCTATTTTCACGATTTTGGACCCATGGTTCAAAAGTTGGCCGGGACACTTCTTGCGAGATATTTTTATTCAATTTTTCATTAATAATTACACCCAATCATACGAGTATCTACTAATATTACAGCGATATTTCTTAGCAGCACAGATCATAAATTATATGGGACTATTTAACTCAAGAAAGTGATGCTATTATGTACCGGTTGGAATATGGTAGCCACGTAATTTATTTATAAAATAATTAGGAAATAAATTACTTACCAATGCTAACAAATATTGTGGCTATCGCCGCATAAATTATAAAACATATAAAAAAAACAAAACAAGCCATGGCGACGGATACGTCTCGCGTCGTCAAGATGTCGATGAGAATGATTACCTAGCTTAAATAAGTATGTAAGCGTGCGCTGCAAGCAGACGTGCATTTGGTTAACCTTTTTTGGTGGTTTTGGTTTTGACTACATATTGTCTCACAATCAAGTTAAAACCAATCCATTGGCTATGTGATACTAAGTTTAGAGTGCAGCAAGTGACTTTACATACGGCATTTTGTCACTGGATGTTAATGCACTTTTATCCAATAACCGGCTGTGCAATTTTTCCGGTTTCTCTATAGCGACTTTGGGCCCGATTCGGATTTTGAAATAGACATCTATTAGATATCTTTTAGACATCACCAAGATACGATAACGATATGTTTAAGATCTAACCTGTCAAATTTGACATTTGCGCGATTCTGGAGATAATCTTGAACGATTTCCACAGGATATGACTTAGAGATCCAATTCACATATAATAGATATCTTACTCTATCTAACGTAAAAGTGACATTGGTTGCCCGAATTGCGCTGCAAAAGAGAACTAGTTGATATCTAAACTATAACGTATCTAGAATGGATCTAGTACGTGTCGTCTCTTGTCAATATCTTGAAGTTCGAATACGGCAGAGTGACCATCCAAGATAGCTGGGTTGTTAGTGCACGACACCTTGCATTTTGAGACTATGCGCTGAAACTTGCCACCAAACGTCGGACTATAGGGGGCAGTTTGAGGGCAAGGTAAGGTTTACAAAAAAATCTTAACTTACGAGTATTATAATGTACCTAGTATTTGTAACATAGTTAATTAAATTAGTTACCCGTTATCATTTATTCATCTTTAATGTGTAAATACTCTTTGAAGTGATGACTGATAGCAGGCCTCCGTCACACGCTCAAGGCCACGCGCTATATGCCTACCGCTCGGCGTATCGTCGACGATACAACCGACAGAGGGCCGCCGAACGCCCGCCTCAGCGCTCGCACCGCATTGCACCGCGCGTTTCCCGCGCTTATGCTTCGAAATGCCGAAACCACGTAATTATTGTGCAGTAGATGGGTGAAAAAGTCAAAAAAACAAAGGAAAAAGCCTATAATAAAAATCCATCTTTTTATGGCGGGCTAAAGGTCCCACCTGAAAGTTTAATAATTATATTGAAGGGTTAGAAAAAGTATTATTAAATAACTTTGACGACGTAATAATTAATCGGCCTGGTAGCACCGTATTACAACTTTTAAAAACCGTTGATTGTCCGTTGCTTTGCTCCTGAATATTTATTAAAATTATTTACGCGATTTAGGATATTTTCAACTACTTATAAAATTGTAATAACAGAGAATTCCGAGAAGTGAAAAAATTATAAATCATTATATTAAAACTAAAACATATTTGATTCGCAACATTGGTTTTATTACAATAATCATCATAGGTAGGGTAGCTACAACCCTAGCGCATTCTTACGATGACGCGTTGGCACGTGACTCGAACGGCGGGCAACACAGTCTCGACTCTTTGTGCGCGTAATTATGGTACATTTCTTCTTGTCCTGAGCAGCAGGTATTATTATTAAGGTTCTGTAGGCTATTATAGCGTAGGTATTTTTGCTTTTGTTTGGGAATGAAGTATCTGTTACGTAGTAACTATTTATTAATCTGTGCTGATAGCCCACTGAAGTGGCCACTTAAAAAACAAATAAATAGCTGACATGTGTCATTATGACTGTTGTTCATACTTATATTTGTTGGAATTTCACATTATAAATACTAGGTACCAAATACTAAGTACAAATACTCGAAAGTGAATTGATTGATTTGCGAACCTTACCTATCATTCTGACATGCCACGAAAATGCCCGCTGGAGTCCGACGTATGCTTGCCACAGTTGATTCTTAGCTGGGCTTGAACAGATACAGAGGATCAATATTAAAAAGGATATTAAAGAGAGAAAATAAATTCTAAGGTCCCCTTTTTAAATATTGATCCTAGCGAAAAAGTTTGAATAACCTTGTTTGTAGGAAATTTTATATAAATTATTCATGTAATAAAACATTTTTTGCTATTGGCCATCGTTTACGAGTTATTTACGAATGACTAAAAAAAAATAAACGATTGTAGAACAAATTATAAGTAACTGTCCCACCTTAATATGAGATCACTCTGACCCACGCTTAATATTATTTTTTATCGCCCATTTATCAACAGATTTGTATAATAAACTATACCCCCACTAAATGAGAGGAGGCTCTCGACGGCTCCCGGTCTGTATCTGCTCAAGACCAGCTAAGAATCAACTGTGCCAAGTTTCAGCACATAGTCACAAAGTGCAAAGTCCCATACAACGGTGTGCACTAACAAACCAGCTAAGACGCATGATGGGCGAACGTCACTTTTCGACTAAACAAGTTATGAGCGGTAGCGGAAACTGCTCCAGTTCACAACCTGACTTGTCAACACTTTTCTCGCAAAATGAGCTTTTTGAAGAGTATGTCAATAAAAGGAAAAGAAAAGAACCAGATTCTGATTGTGATATTAAGGCTGACCTTCAAAGTCTTCGCGAAGAAAAGAGGCTGTTTTTTAAAGATTTTGCTAAAAATATCGGAAATAGGAGTACCTACCTAAATTATGCAGAAATTAAAGAAGAGATTAAAATTATAAAAAAACTACAACTATAGGTACCTACTATGGGCCCGATTCGGATTTTGAAATAGACATCTTTTAGACATCACCAAGATACGATAACGATATGTTTAAGATCTAACCTGTCAAATTTGACATTTGCGTGATTCTGGAGATACTGTTGAACGATTTCCACAGGATATGACTTAGAGATCCAATTCACATCTAATAGATATCTTACTCTATCTAACGTAAAAGTGACATTGGTTGCCCGAATTGCGCTGCAAAAGAGAACTAGTTGATATCTAAACTATAACGTATGTAGAATGGATCTGTACGTGTCGTCTCTTGTGAATATCTTGTGTGTAAGTTCGAATACGGCAGTATGTATACTAAGAGAACAGTACAACGATCTCCAACATGAGATACAAGACTAAAACACAGAAAACTCTAAAATGCAAGAAAACATTCTAAACTTACAAAATGAAGTAACTTCGTTGAAAGCCACTGAAGTAGCTGACTACGAGTAATACAGTTCGAGAAACACCCAAGAATCCGCTAACCGCGTATAACGAAGATATGATTCTTGAGTCATAAGTACGATCGTTATCAGCATTATAAAAACATATTTTTCCAAAAGTTGTCCTAAGTCGAAACAGGAGCTGAGTTTTAAATATTTTAGGTAAATATACACGTCTCGCTAACGGAAGCGGCACCTAAAAGTAGTGCGATAAGGACAAGGCGAAAAATCCTGCGTAAAAATCTCAAAAATCGAGGTTTCGTACTCCTCTGTTTCCTCCTCCAAAACTTAACCAATCGTAACCAAATTTGGAAATCTAAATGATTATGAAATTATCTGTGTCGGACCGTTTTGCTTTTTCGGCTAATTGATATCAGTTTTGAATGCCACGCCTCTCATTGCGGCATAGTCAATTAGGCCATTTTGGCCATTTTTGAAGGGCTCTAGTGCCTTAAAAAACAAAAATATCAAAAAAAGCAAAACGGTCCGACACAGATATTGACAATATTAATCTGTGTTGAAAAAATCATTGCTCTAGCTTCAAAAACCACGGAGGAAAACGAGGAGTACGTTTGTATGGAGAAATGACCACTCCCGTTGGCTCTTGTTTTTTTACGCTAATGTTCGAAGTATACGAAGACCAGACAAGTTTGATGAATTAAAGGGCATACTCCAGTCAATGAGGGCGACCAATAATTTACTGATCTTAACAGAGACGTGGATACGCTCGGAATCAGAAGCAATATTTGCCAATCTACTTACCTAACTATATGTGTTTGTAAAATGTATTAATGTCAAATTTCTACAAATGTTGACGTTAATAATGACACTCCCTCACTTTGTTCTATTCAAGCCGGTGTAAAGTTAGCTTAGACGGAGTTAGTAGACGTATAACATGGTGTCTTCTGACTTGTTTATAAACTATATCTTAAAGGAAGTTATGAGGAATTATCATTATTCATTATCAATATCATCATCGTAGCGTAGCTCGTTTCTTTTTATCCTTTTCCAGGCATAGTAAGATTTACTGACTACATATGCACTAATAAAATGTCAACTTTATCATTCCGGGTTAAGGTTCTAATTAGATTGCACTGTCGGGAAATGTGACTTGTCTTCAAGTGAATAAAAAAAACTAGATTAATTGGAATATATTTGGATTTATTGGGAAAACCTTGTAGATTCGTGCAGCCTGGAAAAGGGTTAATTTAATGAGCGAATGGGAAGAAAATAATAAAAATTATTTAAAATGTCAGGGTAAACATTAACTGGATAAATAATTATACAAAATAAAGAAATTGATGCTTAATCAGCTGAGGAGTTAGTAGCTGAAACAAAAGAGAACATTATATCAGATTTGTTTTAGTTATTTAACGCTAGTTATGATTTTAAATGGTAAAGGGGCCCACTGATTAACAGAAATGTTGACAGTTCCGAACAACTGACAGGCCGATACTGTCCGGCGGACTGTTAATCAGTGGGCCCCTTTACTAACTACGTGTAGATGATTAAAAAACTTGGACATTCTTCAAGAAAATCGCTTTATTTTCACACGTACAAAACAATACTTACGGCATTCGCATCTTGTAACACACGTGCCGTTGTCGTTCTTATAGAAGCCTTTTTTGCAGACACACCCCGGGTTGCAGATCGTTGGACCACTACTCTCAACAGGTGTTGAACCAAGTTGGGCACATGAGATTATACTACCATTTCTGGGGCAAGAATTGTACTCCTCGTTACGCCTGGTGCACTTCACTGGAGCTGTTCAAAAGAATGCACAAATTAAAATGGCCGTTTAGTTCATACCTCTATATATAAAATAACAGTGGTTCAATCTTTTTAATGCGAATTTTGCAAGTAAAATGCTAAGGCAAACATTTTGCATGACAATAATGAAATTATGTTAATCATGGTCTAAGGTGACGCATGTACATTTAGCAATAAAAAATAATTTGGGATAAACTCATTTCACAATTAAGTTGGTGATAGTCTTTGATGGATTGGTGGAAAACTGTCTACGACCAATACCCAGCAAATATCAACAAATAGTATAAACATTTCAACTTACGACAATCACGTGCAGGGATACACTTATTGTCCTTAGAGATCCTGTAGTTCTGCTTGCATTTACACCCAGGATGGCACACGCCAGCAGGGAGGAAGCATATAGGTTGCTCCTGGTCGTCTTTAGGACAGTAGGCGTTTGCGCAGTTTACCGCGCATTGTACCCAGGCTTGGTTTTGATCTGTGCACGTACCAGCTTCGGCTAAACGAAATGAGAAAAAGTTGAAAAAAGTGTGATATCATACTGAAGGTTAAAAAAATAGGTACAAGTTTAAAGTAGTGTAAAGTTAAAATAAAAATAAAAGTTTAAATAAAAGAAGAGTGAATGAAACTGGCGAACCTACCAGGTTAAAGTTACGTCGTAAATAACGACGTCATCTCCCTGTTCCAGACTTAAGCCAGTGTATAAGCACTATTCTAAAGAACGCCAGGTTAAGAGAACCCACAACTGTGGAGCACGAGGTGATTTAACGATAATGAAAGTAAATGAACCAATAAAAGTAGGCACCGTAATGCAAGACCTCTGCCTACCCCTCGTATTAAATGCATGTCAGTATCATATACGATACTTACGGCAGTCACTTATAGCAATACAGGTTCCATTATCACTCCTCACGAATCCATTCTTGCACTTGCACCCTCCTGAACAATCGCCAGGCTCTTTAGATGGACAATATGGCATTTTTACCACCTCTTTACAAGTTGTTGGAGTGCACTGATTGTTTATGCAGTCGGTGTATTCTTCATTCTGGCCTTTACAGGTTTTAGCTGGAAAATAATATTTTTTGTAACAGCTTGAATTTGTAATGAGATATATCAGAAGATATTACTAATTGCAAATTAAAATTGGACTCAATAAAATTTTCGAGAATCGAAAAATAGTGCCATACAATAAGGGCCCTCACCAGGGATTTCCTCATCCACAATGCCCTCCTCGGCCCTTGTTTAATGGTTCCCTGGCGACCATCCTGTGCGACCATCTCATGCTCATAATATAGGTACCTACTTAAAACGAAAATGTGCTAAATTACTTGGTGCCATTAGTTTCTAGTACCAAAGCGTTTTGTTTTCACTCTGTATTCGATCAAAGTATTTTACTAAAACTACTAGGAACTACATTTCTGCAATTTATTTTATTCAGGCAAAACTGTATTTGTAATATACTTACGACAGTCTTCTTTCTTTATGCAGCGTCCTGTTGCATCCCAGACGTATCCTCCGTCGCAGATACAACCACCAGGGCACGGAGGCATTACTCTAGGACACGGCGCGGGTTTTATCAGATTATCGCATGTCTTCGGCTTACATTGGCCTGGCAAACAATCTGTCCAGTGTTCATTGGATTTGCATTTAGGCGGAGCGAGAGTTGTAGTTGTGATAGGGGCAGAAGTTGTAGTAACTAAAAAACAATAATACATAGTACTATAGTAGATTGTACAAAATTCAACCCCAACTAGACAAGCCTTTCACTGGGGGTAATACGACGATGTACTTAAATAGATGCTTATGTTAAAATGTTTAGAAATAGGAATCAACCAAGAATTAGGAATAATTATAAATGTTTGGCATTTTTATGCCAGCTATGCCAGAAACACCAGCTACGCCTTCAAAAGCCAGCACCGCTAAATATATACTTATTTAATTGTTTAAGTTACTTTTTTAGAACTGTCAAAACGATTTGCTAATACGAGTAAGTTTGGCCAAGCCTTAACTGAAATAGATTACGAATAGATAAATGTAACAAGCACTTTAATCATCATCATCATTTCAGCCTATATATGTACGTCCCACTGCTGGGCACAGGCCTCCTCTCATGCGCGAGAGGGCTTGGGCTATAGTCCCCACGCTAGCCCAATGCGGATTGGGGACTTCACATACACCTTTGAATTTCTTCGCAGATGTATGCAGGTTTCCTCACAATGTTTTCCTTCACCGAAAGCTAATGGTAAATATCAAATGATATTTCGTACATAAGTTCCGAAAAACTCATTGGTACGAGCCAGGATTTGAACCCGCGACCTCCGGATTGAAAGTCGGACGTCATATCCACTCGGCTACCACCGCTTTTCGAGTAAGTATGGAGTTTATATGAAACATTACATCGTGACGACATGGTCAAGTCACCTACTTTTTTATATTTTTATCCGATTTATTAAATAGAACTTATGTTTAAAAATAACTACTATCTATGTTTTGCTAATAATTTTCTGGTGCTTTATTTCATGCATGTTGTAAAATAATTTATTTTAAATACAGTATAATACCCTATTGGTTAAGTAGGTACCTGGACATTTTTCAATCTTGACACATTTTCCACCATCGCCAGGCTTATCTAAGACGTAGCCTTTTTTACACTGACACCCCGGTCTACACGCCACTTTACTCATACATATAGGTTTAGGGTTTTGACAAGTGCCTGGGCAAATATCACGGCAATCTCTCCACGAGGCGTTGGGATCTTTACAATAAGATGCTGAAAAACAATGGGGGATTATTTCGATTTATACAATATCATACCAAAAAAGAAAAAGTAGGGGTCGTGTCGTATCAAAAGGTCAAAGAGCTGGCGAAAGATAGGGAAAGCTGGAAGATACCTACTCCACCGACAAGAGAATAACTTTTAAGTTAATTATGATGGATTGTATTCACTCTGTGTTACGTAGGTACTTGTTTTGTGTCAAAATATTTTACTAAAACTACTAGAAACTACATTTCTGCAATTTATTTTTATCAGGCAAAACTTTATTTGTAATATACTTACGACAGTCTTCTTTCTTTATGCAGCATCCTGTTGCATCCCACACGTATCCATCGTCGCAGATACAACCACCAGGACACGGAGGTATTACTCTAGGACACGGCGCGGGTTTTATCAGCTCATCGCATGTCTTCGGCTTACATTGGCCTGGTAAACAATCTGTCCAATGTTCATTGGATTTGCATTTAGGCGGAGCGGGAGTTGTAGTTGTGATAGGGGCAGAAGTTGTAGTAACTAAAAAACAATAATAGTAGACTGTACAAAATTTCAACCCCAACAAGACAAGCCTTTCACTGGGGGTAATACGACGATGTACTTAAATACATGCTTATGTTAAAAAGTTTAGATACCAACCAACAATCAGGAATAATTATAAATTATTGGGATTTTTTACACCAGCTATGCCAGAAACACCAGCTACGCCTTCAAAAGCCAGCACCGCTAAATATAAATACTTATTTAATTGTTTATAATTTGTTAAGTAGGTACCTGGACATTTTTCAATCTTGACACATTTTCCACCATTGCCAGGCTTATCTAAGACGTAACCTTTTTTACACTGACACCCAGGTCGACACACTGCCACTTTACTCATACATATCGGTTTAGGGTTTTGACAAGTGCCTGGGCAAATATCAAGGCAATTTCTCCACGAGGCGTTGGGATCTTTACAATAAGTTGCTGAAAACAATGGGGATTATTTTGTTTTGTATAATATCAATATCATACTAATTTCGTACCCTTTCAAAAGAACATGCGTTAGCGTAACATAGGTTAGTTTGATATTAATCATGAACAAAATCATAGATGGCAGTTTTTAACTAAAATCTATAGTCTAGGGTGTTACTTATCAGTAATAATATTTATAATTTCAGCCTATACAGTACGTCTCACTGCTGGGGCCCATTTCTCGAACGGTATTAGTCTAATATTATTAGTGTGTTGTCATGGTAACCCATACGACTAGGGCTTGCAATATCCGCCCATTTTTTGTATCCGGATATTTCGAATATTTATTATTTTACTATCCGGGTATCCGGATAAAACGGATAATTCGAATTCTTGCTTTTTATTTAACAAAACTCACATGATCTTTACAAAAAGTTTAATAGAATCAAATTTTACGTATAAAAGGTTGCGTAACAGCAAGTGTTAAGGTATTTTTAGGAGTTCTACCTTTTCGTCGAAATTTGACTGTCCGAATTTCACTTGGAAAAATATTTCACTGAAGCTTTACTGTGACAATCAACCTTCGGCAAATTTTATTTATGAGAACGGTATTATTTGCTTCAGTTTTGTAATCGGAATCGGCTGAGTCAAACTATATTTGTAACAATTTATAGTTTATGGAGATACTTCAACCCTCCGCTTAATATTGGCAGCCTGCATTTGATAAGTGACTTCAGATGATCACAAGAAATTCGGCGTTATTTCATGTAAAATTTATAACCATGAGTTATAATTCTAGTCAAACATTTCTTCAGCTAAGAAATTGGCGTCTTATTGACATATGGTACTGACCGTGGTTTTGATGATATTTCGAGACTCGAATACGTCTTCTAACTGTTGAGACAGTCTCTTCTTGTTGAGATATTACATTTCATTTAAGGTCAACCAAGGTTTTAATTACAGATTTATTCAAATGCAGAATGCTAACTAACTTTCTTATCATATTTGCTAAACAGCTACTACATCTTGTTCGGCAGTTCAATATCAACCGAAGTCCTCCGTTGGACCTATTTTAGATGTTTTTGCACGTTATTAATCATTATTATGTATTCAGAGTATTCAGACGCTAACAATAATGCAGTTCAGCTCGTTTGACAGGAACACGGTACAAGTACATTCAAAGTTACTTTGTACGTTTTATGGAGCTAGGTCGATCTGCATAAGAATGTTCCCAAATATTTTAAAAAATAAAGGAGTAGTCGGCAATCAAGGAGAAACACTTAAATAAACAGTTTTTATACCGTAAAAATGTATCCAATTAAGCCTATAAATCAACCGACGTCGTTTACGTTATGATTTTCAACGTTTTTAAAATAGTTTTCTTAAAAATTGGAATGATATTTTTGTCATAAATGGTATTCGAATTATTCGTTTTATCCGGATATCAACCTCATCTAAATCCGGATAGTAAATTGGACGGATATCCGATTAAAACGGTTATCCGGATATCCGGATTGCAAGCCCTACATACGACTTGACAGTTCGTGGACTAATAATATTAGTCTAATACCGTTCGACCGTACCGTTGGACCCGGGTATGTCCTTAAACTACGACCGGACCCGGGTATGTCCTTAAACTACGACCGGACCCGGGTATGTCCTTAAACTACGACCAAGACCACCGGAGGATGGGCAGCAGCGTCCCCTGAGTGCGGTGGAGATGCTGCGATCGCCAACCCGCATGCCAAGCGTGGCGATTACGGCATTCACCCCCCATGGAAAAGTCATATAAACCACGGTGCCCTGGTTATGGTAGCGGTCAGGGTATTAGCGGGGTCAGGGGTGCTAAGAATCTCCGGCAAAGGTCCGGCTACCACCACCAACGACTCCTGGCCCTGGCAACATATAATACGCGTACACTGCGGACCGACGAAAAGATAGTGGAACTGGAGGAAGGATTGAGCAAGTTGCACTGGGATATTATAGGGTTATCTGAAGTCCGAAGAGAGGGGGAGGACACGATAACGCTAAAGTCCGGCAACTTGCTCTATTTCCGGGAGGGCGACCAACAGTCCCAGGGAGGTGTCGGGTTCATCGTCCACAAGTCCCTCGTGAACAACGTAGTGAAGATCGAAAGTGTGTCGGCTAGGGTGGCGTACCTTATACTCAGAGTATCCAAGAGGTACTCGTTGAAGGTCATACAGGTGTATGCGCCGACTTCGACGCGCTCCGACGACGAGGTGGAGGCTATGTATGAGGATATTTCGAAAGCCATGCATAGCTTCAAAACCTACTTCACCGTTGTCATGGGGGACTTCAACGCGAAACTGGGTAAGAGAGATGGTGAAGAGCTGAGAGTGGGGCTATTTGGAGTTGGAATTCGGAACCACCGGGGCCACCTACTGGCTGGCTTCTTGGAGAAGGAGGGACTCTACATGATGAACTCCTTCTTCAAGAAACGCGAGCACAGAAAGTGGACCTGGATGAGTCCCGA
Source organism: Cydia splendana (assembly GCF_910591565.1). NCBI lineage: Eukaryota > Metazoa > Arthropoda > Insecta > Lepidoptera > Tortricidae > Cydia > Cydia splendana. Next base: position 14,591,765 of record NC_085963.1, on the reverse strand, counting down.
CGGTGCAACTAAAAACGAGATTGACTTCATCATGTCGACAAAGAAGCATATATTCAATGATGTCTCTGTGATCAATATGGTCAAAACCGGAAGCGATCACCATCTGGCGAGAGGCACATTGAATATATCTGTTAAGTTAGAGCGCTCTCGACTGATGAAGTCTACGCTCCGCCCAGCAGCAGTCCAAATTCAAAACCCCGAGAGCTTCCAGCTGGAACTCCAAAACCGTTTCGATTGCCTAGGCGGCGATGTGGATGAATTCAACGACGGCTTTGTGGAAGCTGTCCATAGCACTGGGTCTAAGTTCTTTAAGGCCCAGCGGACAAACAGAACCAAAAGGCTTTCCGACTCTACTCGGGGACTCTTGGAGGAAAGGAGAAGAATGGTTCTACAATCTTCAGAAGATGAGACATTGTATCGGCAGCTCAATAGACGGATCTCTAAGTCCCTTACCCGTGATCTGCGCCAATTCAATACAAGTCGTATTGAAGAGGCCATCGAGCGGAATAAGGGCTCTAAAGTTTTCGCACGAGATCTGTCTATTGGGCAAAGCCAGCTCGCCAAATTAAAAACTTTGTTTGGGTGTTCTGGAACAACTGGAAATAATTAGGTACAACAATAGGGGCATGATTCTTAACGAACAATTGAATGTTGCGTCATCGCCGTTATTACGAATTTTTCCATCTCACTCACACTTGCACGGTAGGGGGAGTGGTCAAGGTATAAATATGGCCGACCATTCTAGACAGGTCATTCCGTTGCCGGGCGTCAGACCGTCAACAACTCCTGAGGATGCCTCGTAGAGAGGCGAAACACGTGTCGAGGTTTATTCTTTTGGTGGTGGTTTGTTATATTTATTTGCGTATTTATTTTTGCGGTGGGAGGGTGGGAATATTAATTGCATGTAAAAATACGCAAGTAAGTATAACGGGTTAGCACTGATTGACTAGCACGTTACCTTTTCGCGGATTAGCAAAGTAATATTTTGGTTTTAATTAAATTAAAAACTGAGGATGGTAGAATCGTTTTATCCAGACCCGAGCTCCTGGGTGAGATAGAGAGCTTTTATGGACAGCTATACACATCGACTAAAAGTCTCGAAGCTGGTCTGGTGGAAGACCCTAGAGCTAGACTGACCCGACATTATACCGGAGACATCCCGGACATCAGCCTGTACGAGATTAGAATGGCTCTCAAACAGCTCAAAAACAACAAGGCACCCGGTGAAGACGGAATCACAGCTGAACTTCTGAAGGCGGGTGGTAAACCGGTCCTTATGGCCCTTCAGAAGTTGTTCGACTCCGTCTTACTCGAAGGGAGAACGCCTAAGGCATGGAACAGAGGTGTGGTGGTGTTGTTCTTCAAAAAGGGTGACAATGCCCTACTCAAGAACTACCGACCCATCTCACTTCTGAGCCATGTCTATAAGCTGTTTTCAAGAGTCATTACGAACCGTCTCGCACGCAGGCTAGATGACTTCCAGCCTCCTGAACAAGCCGGTTTCCGAAGAGGCTTTATTACCGTAGACCACATCCATACGCTCCGTCAGGTAATATAGAAGACTGAGGAGTATAACCTGCCTCTCTGCTTAGCGTTTGTGGACTACGAGAAAGCCTTCGATTCGATCGAAACCTGGGCTGTACTACAATCTCTCCAAGAGGTGCCAAGTGGATTACCGCTATATCGAAGTGCTGAAGTGTTTGTACGAGAACGCCACTATGTCAGTCCGACTCCAGGACCAGAACTCGAAACCTATTCCGTTGCAGCGGGGAGTCAGGCAAGGCGATGTTATTTCTCCTAAACTGTTTACCGCTGCATTGGAGGATGTTTTCAAGACTCTGGACTCTGGACCTTCGGTTTGCGGACGATATAGTAATCTTGGCTGAGACTACGGAGGATTTTAGTATGATGCTCGATGACCTCAGTAAAGCTTCCGAGCGAGTTGGTCTGAGGATGAACATGGACAAGACGAAGATCATGTCAAATGCCCGTGTAGAACCAACTCCTGTTACAATCGGAGACTTTACACTTGAAGTTGTAGACGATTATATATACCTAGGACAGATTGTCCAGTTAGGTAGGTCCAACTTCGAGAAAGAGGTTAATCGACGAATCCGACTCGGTTGGGCAGCGTTTGGGAAGCTACGGCACATCTTTTTGTCCAATATTCCGCAGTGTCTCAAGACGAAAGTCTTCGACCAGTGTGTGTTGCCAGTGATGACATATGGAACTGAAACGTGGCCGCTTACTGTGTGCCTCATAAGAAGGCTCAAAGTCACCCAAAGGGCAATGGATAGGGCTATGCTTGGAGTCTCTCTGCGTGATCGCATCAGAAATGAGGCCATCCGCAGCAGAACCAAAGTAACCGATGTAGCCCTCCGAATCGCTAAACTTAAGTGGCAGTGGGCGGGGCACATTGCCCGTAGAACCGATGGCCGTTGGGGCGGAAAGGTTCTCGAGTGGCGACCACGTACCGGAAGGCGCACGTGGGTAGACCCCACAAGGTGGACTGACGACCTGGTTAAGGTCGCAGGAGTCCGCTAGATGCGGGTGGCGCAAGACCGGTCATTGTGGCACTCTTTGGGGAAGGCCTATGTCCAGCAGTGGACGTCCTTTGGCTGATATGATGATGATGATGATGACCGTTTGAGAAATGGGCCCCTGGGCACAGGCCTCCTCTCATGCGCGAGAGGGTTTGGGCTATAGTCCTCACGCTAGCCCAATGCAGATTGGGGACTTCACATACACCTTTGAATTTTTTCCCAGATGTATGCAGTTTCCTCACTATGTTGCGATGTTTTTCAGCTTTAGTATGTAAATATTAGTATCCCATGCCTAAACTGATTTAAGAATACGTACGGCATTGTGAAGCAGGAATGCATATGCCATCCTTGTTCCTAAAGTGCCCCTTCTTACAAACGCATCGAGGCGAGCAGAGCCAAATGAGAGTATTACACGTCGTAGGCTGATTGTAGATGTTATCACAGCCTTCAGCCAGGCACGTTGAGGGGCACCCATCCCACTCTTCATTTAGCCGAGTACAGTTTACCGGTGCTTAAATAAAATAAAAAACAAATATACTGGAAACAGAAATGTAAAAGATTTTGGTTTAGAGCATTTAGTACCTGGAGACGCCTTGTCTGTCATTTTCTATACAAAACAGTCTGCCGATTTTTGCGAGGGAGGGGCACCTCAAATGTATGTAGATAAACAAGTAGAACGAGAGTCAGTCCATACAAAAGTTTGCACAATTGTGCAAGGTTTTCGGCAGAGATGTAAGCTCTTAAAGGCGACTCCAGTTATTATCTAAGGTCTTTGGTTACCTATTAATATATTTACAGTAGTAGGACTTGAATAAAATTGATTTCATTGAGTAATGTTGGAAATAAGTAGGTATCTGTATCGTAGAAAATTCATACAACAGAATGAATAAATTAATTTAAAAGTTCGTTAACTAATAACATGACCACAGATTATATAATAGTTCTTCATGACTCTTGTAAGTATCCTTAAATTTTGACTTCGCTGGCTTTTCTTCAACTCTTAAAATCAGATCGAAAGTTTCCGGCGACAGGACAGATGTAATAACCCCTATACACTAACTACTAGCTGCTTCATATACTTACGACATTCCGGGGCCAGGATACAGTCTCCACTCGAGTTTCTCAAATAATTCAGTTTGCACTGACATCCTGGGTAGCATGGTTCTATCTTGACGCACGGCGGTGGCGGCTTGTCGTCTCTTGGGCAACGTTGATAGGGACAAGGTCTGTCGCAAGACACCCAAGTCTGATTCTCTCCGCAAGGTTTCGGAGCTGGAAATGTAATTGTAAGAATTAAAATAATATACTTACCCACATCATATGATGTCACTGGGCGACTAAAGTTTAAGAATTCAGTAGGTACATACCAATATTTATATCAGAATAGCGTTATAAATAACTCTTTGATATTAGGAGGCCTAGCCCACATGACAATCGTACATCGACAAACATAAACCAATAAGTACCTAATTAAAAATGTATCGGCATAACAGAAATGCTACGAAAAGTCATGTGGCTATTTCCGTACATTATATCGTTTCTATTGGTGTTTTCCTTACGGCAGTAAGGTAAGGTATACTTACGGCAGTTCTCCATCTTGATACAATCTCCATTAACGTCTCTTAAATAGCCTTGTTCGCATATACAACCCCCAGGGCAGTGACCTCGGCCGAGATCGGGACATGAAAGCGACCTCCCCAAATCATCGCAAGTTTTGGGACCGCATTGACCAGCTACACAATCGAAGTATACTTCGTGTTTCTTGGTGCAGTTTATAGCTGTAATTAATTGTATAATTATTAAGAATTCTGTAAGTATACAGAAATATCTATTCTTAAGCTTTGCTAATATTTAGGAACTCAAATAATAAAAAAAATGTGTCGTACGACAAGGGATTTAATTAGGCTAAAAACAATTAGGTACCACAACTTATTAAAGTACGGGACAAAACAGGGTAAGGGGCCCACTGATTAACAGTCCGCCGCACGGTATCGGCCTGTCAGTTGTTCGGAACTGTCAAAATTTTGTTCTAACTGACAGGCCGATACCGTCCGGCGGACTGTTAATCAGTGGGCCCCTTTACATTTCGTCTAAATGGCTAGAGGATTAAATTTCCTGTAATAAAACAAGAGGTATTTGTCGGTAAACTTACGGCATTTATCGGCAGGAATGCAAACGTTGCCGTTCTTATCATCCCTCACGTAGCCTTTCTTGCAAAAGCATTTGAATTCACATCTCTTGTTGATGCAAGTAGGTGGGTTGGGTTTGGAACAAGTAGCTTCAATGTCTGGACAAGATGGTCCGCAGTAGTATTCTTCATTTTTTCCGCATTTGTTAGGCGCTAGCACAGAAACAAAAAAAGACATGAAGTGAAGTCCGTCTGGAGTTCTGAGCCAAAGGGCAAAGAAAAATACATTTTCATCACACTTGCTCTAAAAAGATCTTATTTCATGCAGGTGTACTGAAGGACAAAGGCCTATATTATTCCCGTGGCAGTTACGGATTGTGAAAAAAAAAAGCTACAACTCCCTGGAGTTACAGCTTTATTTTTTAATTATGTCACAAATTCATACGAACCAAGTTGGTTGTAAGTAAAATACTTTGTTTAAAGTCAAGAGGATTAAATTTCCTGTAATAAAACAAGAGGTATTTGTCGTCAAACTTACGGCATTTATCGGCAGGAATGCAAACGTTGCCGTTCTTATCATCCCTCACGTAGCCATTCTTGCAAAAGCATTTGAATTCACATCTCTTGTTGATGCAAGTAGGTGGGTTGGGTTTGGAACAAGTAGCTTCACTGTCTGGACAAGATGGTCCGCAGTAGTATTCTTCATTTTTTCCGCATTTGTTAGGCGCTAGCGCAGAAACAAAAAAAGACATGAAGTGAAGTCCGTCTGGTGTTATGAGCCAAAGGGCAAAGAAAAAGATATTTTTAACAGATATTACACACTTACGTTTAGGGCAATCTTTAATAAGAACACATCTTGGTGGTTTAGCATCATCATCCAGAAGGTATCCTTCTTTGCAGTCGCAGCCATTGACTTCACAATATTGCGGACACATTATGTCAGACTTGTTAACATTAAGGCTCGCACAGGTCTTTCCACAAGGGTTTCCACAGCCAGTTTGTGCATTAGGGTCACCACCGCAGCAGGCTAAAATATTAAATCAATCAAATTGAATACCCATATCAGACGTAGGTTTATGTAACGTCGGCAATGCGTTAAAAACATCGATAATGAGTTTAGTTTAGACTAAAGCAGCCGTGTACTTACGGAACTACACCGCGTTCGAGGTCCTTTCATTTAATTTTTATTTTAAGGTATTTAAATAACAGTTATATGTCAACAAAATTACGCTCTTATTACAGCCATTGGCCTAAGAGGATTAGCAGTAGGTATGTTAATTTCTTATACAAAGAGAATCTGAAATACAGGAATATTGTCAAAGTAAATTATGTAGTCAGTAAATTTACTGCCATCTTTCGACATAAATGATAACACTTGATAAATGTCCAAAAGTATCGCCATCTACTCGCGCGAAAAGATGGCGATACTACAAATTTAACACATATCAGTGAAAAAATAAGGAAGTCATATGGCGTTCTTAAAGTGTTAATCATTTGTGTCGAAAGATGGCAGTAAATGTATTGACTACAATATAATTTACTTTGACAATATTCCTCTAGTGTAAATTCTCTTTGTTATTATATAAGGTAGATAGCTATTCTAAGCCCTGGAGTAATAAATAGAACAAGTAATAGCCCATTTCCCTAACTCGAAATATTAAAACTCGTACTCACGGCAAGTCTTGGCATCTACGCAGGTACCATTTTTAGCTCTGACGTAGCCGTAGTCGCAAATACAGCCACCCGGGCAAGGATACACTGCATTGGCTGGACACGTCAGCGGTTTGCCCAGATCCTCGCACGTCTTGGCCACGCACTCACCCATCAGGCAAGGTGACCATCTTTCGTGAGGTTTGCACGGTTTTGCTGTAAGATGCCGGCCGTAAATTAAAATTGGGCAAAAAGGTTGCAAACTCGTGCTCTGCCCAATTTTGAATGAATTAATTCATGAAGTGTAAGTGTAATTTTGCGGCTGAGTGCAAATAGGGTATTCAAACTATCAGAAACTGAACATGTATCATATTATTTAATACAAATTACAATTAAAGCAGATCAACTCACTGCAGTCCTTAGGAAGAACACACTTGTCCTGATTCGTATCATGTATGTGTCCTTCTTTGCAGTCGCAGCCATCATTTTTGCAAGGTCGTTTGGGGCAAATAGGATTGCTGTTGTAGTCTGCACATGTCTTGCCACATTTGTCCCCACAACCTCGCCGGGCATTGGGATCGCTGACACAATCCACTAATAAATGAATTAATGCCATTATAAAATTGGATTTTCCTATATGTTAAGTGGAGTTGAACGTCAACGTAATTTGTAAATGAGCCCATAAAAAGATGAGGAATATATTTGCTGACAGAAAATAAAATCGAGGAAAATACTTAAGTCATTCTGTAATCAAATAATCATTCTTAGCAGACACTAACCGGCTATTTATATAAAGGTCTGATATAATACCTAATATATTTACAAAAATTAAGGCGACTATATTATCTCCAACGATCTCAACATGAACAGGTAAAATCGCGCGCGCATCAATGATTTCTTGAAAATCCTATTTTCAAATTATTATTTCTTCTTTAGAAACCTTCTTTAGCACCCAATAGTTCTTGTAAGCACTTACAAAATATTTAGTAAGAGACAAATAAGTAGTTACGACGCACATAGGAGACACAATACCGTATAATTTTTCGAAATATATGTAAATAAAGATGACTCCCGAAACCACATCAACATTACACATATATAAGAAGATAATGAATACTTACTCGGGGGACACTGGTCCCTGGGAACACACGGGCCATTTCGACCAATCCTCAGGTAATCGTCTTTGCAGTAACAGCCGTTAACACAAGTTTGGTTGGCGATGCAATCGAAAGCCGCATATAAGGTGATGCAGCCGTCTGGCGGGCAGGTGTTCTGACAGCGACGTACCTCATTTTTAGGACATGGAGGAGGCACTGGTTTCCCATAATCTGAAGAGTTATAAGTTTGATTATGCGCGTCAGTAAAAAAGAAAATAGTATAGCTTTAATAAGTAATACTTTTCGTAATTACGCAAGGAATGAATGAATGAGCAGAACTACAGTGCAAAATCAAACCTAATAAGTACGTTTAAAATCACTCATCTACCGTAGAAGGTAAGACTAAGGTAGTAACTTACAAATAATTTAAGTTGTAATCCAAAGGAATTATTGTAAGTTGTGTCAGTTAGTTATGTGGTTATAATCCAATAAATACAATAATACTAAACTAGTATTAAATCAAATGCACTCACCAACAACCGGGGGTGATTCAGCTACAACCGCTGAAACCAGCAAAATAATCGAACCGACACCGACCATAGCGCCCTTCGTACCCATCCTCAGTCATTCGTTCTACAGTATGTAATATAAAAACTTACTCGACACGATTATTTATGCACGTATGATAAATGTCGTGGTAATGTGTTTTATTTTTTTATATTATTTGCAGAACAAAGGCAAACTGTGCAAATGTTTGTTATTAAATGATGAAAGTAGGTATTAACCAGCTGGAGTTTATAATATGACGTACGAGTATATGGTGCATTGGAAGTAAACTAGCTCTTTAACATTTATTTATGCATTTATGGATAAAGTCAATGAATGTGGAATGAAGTAAATATAATGTATCATCAGTAAAGGCATTGGGGGTCCATATTTCGAACTATTGCACTATCTATGCAGTATGCACACAAACAATCTCCGAATCGAGCACTCCATCAGCATCACCCAACAGGCATTATAAGTTTTTAATAGGTAGGTACAAATGAGTAAGCTCTCGTTTAACCTACTCAACTTTTTGAAATAATTTGAAATAATCATTACCTAATTAATGAAATAAAGAAAAAGCGCGCCGCGCCCTACTTAATTTTCGCCTTGTTTCATACATTAAAGTGTTTATTTACATATTGATTAGAGGAAGGTAAAACATGTCTTTCTAGATAAACAATCAAAAATTATACAAAGAAAACATTTTACTCTTATTAAAGGTACGTCACAATTTCTTTACAACACTTTTTATCAAAAATATTTAACCATATCAAAATACTTTAAACAATGACTCCTACAGAACATTATCTTAGACGGCCCCGACTACCGCAGATTTTTCTCTAAAAATCTTTACGATAGAACTGGTGATTTTGCCTCCTACCAGATGGGCATGCATGGTCCTTTGCAGCCACAGCAGACGGGCGCGCCGGGGTAGCTGCAGCGTTTCGGTATGCAGCAGCCGGGCCCTTGGCAGCAGTAGCAGGGGCACGGCTTGCAGCGGTTGGGCCGGCAGCACGGGATGGCGACGGACGGGCAGATGTGGGGCGGCACAGGAACAGCCGGGTACACCTGCACGTACATTATGGTTTTTATTACGATAAATAATTATAAACAGAACATTTGAATAAACGAGTTGCATGCAAATATTATCAGAATATGTGTGCATAATTAATTACGACATCAACAAGAAATTAGAAACGCTATGATATCATGGAATTACAGGTATCCTGTTATTTTTTACTTTTAGGCAACCTCTTTATTAGTTTATCTGCATATTCAGTATTAACAAATCTGGCATCTCCGTCCATAAAAAAAAAGAATCAAAATTTTAGGTACTAATTTTCCTTTTTTTTTAGTTTATCGCTAGTACAGCCAATCTATAGGAGATTTTTAAGAATCAAAGAATGTGAAGTAATTGCAAAAGACATACTCTTGATTACGCAATACGCAACTCTTTAATTCAAGCACAAGATTCTGCGCAGCATTCTTGGGAAACTGCATGGTCTGAGGCCCAAAATCATCTTAAAATGAGGTATTTAATTTAATTGCGTTTTTCTTAAAAAGATTCTTCTGATTTTTATTGAACAATGTTTGATAGGCCTTATTTTGTATTTTCATATTTATTTTTGTGGTATGTTTCCATTATTTTTTCTAAATTGAACAAATAAATGTGTGAAGACCTAAAATTACTACCTTTAACATTGAAAGGACATCCTAGCCTGAAAATTAAAATTTACAAGCATATTATTAATACTAATTCATTCTTAAAAACCCAAGTTTTAATTTAAGTACCAATTTTTATGACTTCTTCACCAAACATTTTGAGAAAATCGTTCCTGAATGATCACAAAAACTTGCCTGAATTACTGATATTAAGACATCACCTACCCTACTGTCATTGTTTATCGATAACATAAAAAGTAATTAATTTATTTATGTCTTTACTTATGCAATTTATTACCAAAAAGTGATGTATCATGACCTGCGATCATATCATGACCAATGTATCATCAAAACGTATCATTATGTGTTTAGCTGATATCATGGTCTAATAAAACATGGTCTTCTATTCCCAGAGTGACACGGGCCTACGTCACAATAACATTGCCACTTTATTTCAACATAACATGTTACATGGGTACATTATACCTATGGTTAATAAGTTAAAATATTTCTTTATAATTTTATAATTTTCATTTATATGTATTTTATCTTAAATTTTACAATAACACGTCATTTTTAATTATTCGTTAGTAATATCTTCCGATTCACGAAAGAAATTTCAGACGTTCGGGTAATTCTGTTTACATTACTGGCAACACAGGATAGCGCTGTCACATTTGACAATTCGGATCTAGATAACTTCATGCCCTGACCGTCATCCTTGTCGAACGCGTGTTAATTGTTATTTCCTTCTCGCTCAGTGTCAGCAGTCGCAGTGTTTTCCAAACTTTTCACGTCGTAAGCTTGGTAATTAATGTGTAACTGTGAATTAGTTTTTCAAACGTTTGTCTTGTATAGATAAATAAAGTTTAGTTTAATACATTAGATTTGTTTTATTTTACTATGTTTCTGCATGAAGAACTTAAAATTAATGCCGTTAAAATAATTTTCACCGTTGGTTAAAATTCTCCCACATTTTAAAGTTTGAGAACCTGTAAACAGCATGATGACGTAGGCCCGTGTCAGTTAGGTCATACGCGAATCTCGGAATAGAGTACCAGGCGGAGTATATTATTATACCATGGCTGATATCAATTCTAAAGACTTTTTGATGTACCCTCGTATACGATAGTGGCTTGATATCAATAAGAACAGGTACCTGCGGTAATTTTATGCAAGTGGTTTGCCAAAATGTTAGGGTTCCGTACGTCAAAAGTAAAAAAACGGAATCCTTTTAGGATCACTCGTGCGTCTGTCTGTCTGTCTGTCCGACCATTGCCCCCCCCCCACCCTTTATCTCCGAAACTACTAGGCCTAAAATTCTGAAAAAATACACAAAATAGTTCTTTACACATAGAGGACAGGAAAACCTATTAGAAATGTGCAGTCAAGCGTGAGTCGGACTTAACTGCTTAGTTTTTGATTCGATCCCTACGGGTTTATTAAAGACATTTCATTCACGTTCCACATAAAAAAATACATTGTTAAAAATTGGGTAATGTACGGAACCCTTGGAACGCGAGTCCGACTCGCACTTGACCGGTTTTTTACTATCCTAGATGTTTTATTCAAAACATAGTGATTTGTCAGAGTATTAATAAAACAGTCGGAAACAGTATGCATGGACTGTATGATATTGGCAGGGTTTGTACCTATGGACAATAAGGTTAACTGGAAGAGATCCCTTAAAGGGATAAGTTCGCCTTTGTACTAATGACGAATGTTATTTTTCCTGTTTTGTTTTGATTTTTGTACAATAAAGTGTTTTACTACTTACTATTAATATTATAATAATAATATTCTCGGTAGTTACTTACTACTTTTCAGCTGTTACTTTTGGACTTGGTAGTGTCTGCAGGATCTACAAAGTCCTCGGAATCATCGCTTAGCACGCAAAACTTTAAACGAATGAAGCAAGATTTTTAGTTAGTCAGAGTGTCCATAGGTACATACTTATTCCACCTCCTTTTGTTAATCCAAACTAGTTATCATTAAAACATCTGGCGAATTGCGAAAACTGGAGAAAACAACAATGTAACCTTGAAGTTTATTCTGTGATGATACACATATCGATGTATACAAGTTCGTCAACATTGAAAGGCTGGCGATGATTTTTAATCGGTGATCAGGAACATTTTTTCTAACTCAGTAATTGATGTAGATCGCGTTGAAGTCGTAATTACATGGAAACAACCTTGTTTTTTTTATCATCATTTTAATTTTGAGATCAATTTTATCATAAAATCCTTGTCGCTCTACTATCGGTATCTATAAGTTATAGCCTCTTTACAAACTTAACCTCTCATTGTCATATGCATAAATCCGTCAAATTTCCCGCCATATCGATGGCACTTGACGTATCGTGGTTACTTCATGTAGGATAACCATGTATTTTAGTGGTTATTAGTTTTAATTATGTTTTAACTTTTAACACATTCAACACCAAGAACCCGACTGTCGGGTACACTGTTCGTAGCGACTACGCGCTACATACGACGAAACTGTGGCTACGCGCTACGAGCGTAACCCGTAGCACTTAGTGGTATTGAATGTGTTAATTAATTAAACAATGAGATAATTGCGTGAGACCTAGCCTAATAAGTTTAATTTGGGCTAGATATTAATATTTTTACACTCCTGATCACAAATTAAAAATCATCGTGTATTTATGGTGTATTTGTATCATTTACTGAATTCATAAAAAAAAATCATTTATAATAATGAGGATGAAAGTTTACTTCGTAGCATAATTTTTTTCAGAGCCAAACATTTATAAATATTGTGAATCTAGTGTTAGTATCTAATATAAGAAACACGTTTTTTTAAGTACACGATGGTAGTTTATTAATACCGACTAGTACTACAGTAAGTAGTTCTTTAAATACCGGCAGTGGCCAAAGGTACAACCATCCACAGGTACAATATTCGCGGACTCTGGACTCCAAAAAAAGAGGGTGCAATCGGGATAAATACTTTGTAAGTATATGAAAGAGAGAGAAAATGTGTTGCTGATATATAAAGTTTATAATATATTATGTAGATTATAATGCGAGTAGCGCACTCGCAACCAGTCACGGTCCAATCAGTCTCGACTGCATAGCAGTACCTTGTCACACGGTGGGCACTCTGGCAAACATGGTAGCACAGGACATGGCGGGCACGGCGCCGGACACGGCCGCACGGGCGCCGGGCATGGCGAGCACCCGCCGCCCGGGCACACGGAGCACGGCCGGAGATCGTTCCGTGAATGCACGCACGGTTTTGTTGTGTACGGGTAGCACGCACCGCACGGCGCGCCTGTGCACACGCACGGATCGAAACTATAGAAAGGAGCACTCATTTTGCAATTTTTATAATTTTTTTAACAAAATTTGGTTATATAAAAAGTGACAGTTTTGCGACGCTTGAAAATTTTGTTTTAAGAGTTTTTTACTATCCTTTTAGAAATGGAGGTGCCACAAAGAAGGTTGTGGACCTTGAGTTTCAACTCGAGGTATTTTTGTTATACGAATATGCAAATAAATCTGTTCGTATTAAATTTTATTAAAATAAATTAATTAGTATTTGAATTACAATAGGACATTGTAATGTTTAATTTATTTATCTTTAAATTCATAGTTATTGGCATATAACAACTAATATTCAGACAAATTCTTTGTTATTCCTGACAGAACATTTTACAAAAATGAAATAAACAATCACCATCAACTTAAAATTCTTGTAAAAAATATAATTATAACCAGATAATTTTATATAATATAAAATAACAAAAACAGGAAAATTTTAAAATTACTAGTTCATACTAACTTAACCTAATTACCTACTGAACTAACAAAAATGTGTGCGTGTACATTTTGCCCGACTTGCCCGCCGATCCTGCCGTGCGGCACCGGACCGTGCCGCTACTACTGCTGTCCCCCACCACAGTGCTGCCAGCCCTGCGTCCCACCCCCCGTGCCTTGCACCCCATGCCCCCCTTGCAACTGCTGCGCCAGGTTCCGGCCGTGCCCGGCGCCGGTCATCCCGGACATAGTTCCACCTATTGTGCCGATACTGCCGCCTTGCAGGCCCCGCCGGTGTCCGGCGCCGGAACCGCCGCCGTTTTGCCCCCCGAGACCAGTGTGCTGTCCTCCAGTGTTACCTTGCTGTCCACCTCCCGAGCCATGTAATCCTCCACCAGTAAGTCTAATTTTGCAAACCTATATATTTAGTTACTGCTACGTATTATCGTTTCTGGGTCAGTTGTCCTAATCCCAAATAATTACTAAAAACCATATTAATCTAACTATTTTTGCCTACTATTTTCAGTGCCGCCCTTGCCCGGAGCCCATACCATGTTACCAACCAGTGCTGCCTTGCTGCAATCCACAATGCCCTCCTCCAATCTTACCTAAACAACGACCGATTTGCCCGAGAGCCCCACCGTGCCCGTATCCTTGCCTACCCGTCGGCCGTAGCTGCTGCCCCGAGATCTGTGGATTGGACCCCGTGACACGGCGACGCCCGACAATAGTCCACAATAGTGTAGTGACGAGGAACGTTGATAATAGAAAACAGGTTTGTATTTATTTATTTTTTTTTTAATTTATTTACACAAAAGGTACATGCTCATAAACAAAATTTACAATATCGCCAAACTCTAACCAGTTTGTTGGCGAATGAAGCGCTCACTTAACTAATCGAATCATGCACCTAAACAAAACAATTAGTAACTAAAACAATAGGTAATCCTTATTATAATATAAAAAACTAACATGCATAGATGCCACAAGTCTTCACATTGTCTCAAAGTTTAATTTTCTAAAAGGTATGTTTTTAATCTCTTTTTAAGGATCGGCTTACTTAACCTAGGTTTATCTCTTAACCATCCTATTTCGTTAAACAGCGTAGGCACTAAATATTTATTTAACTTTTCCCATAATAATTATAATATTACTGCCAATATTACTTGTTAATTATTAGATAATATTACTGCCAGCTTTTGCTGAGGGTCGTGAAATCCTCATGGAATCAGTTTCTCTTTGACGGTGTCCCGCCATCTGTGCCTGTTTTTGGCATCGTAAAGCGCGACATGTCGTTGGGTGTCCATGGTTGAACGGACTTGAACTGCCCACCTTCTTGGGCTACGGCCTCTAGGTCGTTTGCCAGCAACCTTGCCAGTAACTATGACTTCTTCAAGATTATGACCTTCTTTCCTGGCTATGTGACCGAAAAACTCCAGTATCCTGCGTAGACATATGGTTGAATGTCTGGTTTTGATGTTGAGTTCGCGTAAGATCGATCTATTTGTAAGGAAATACAGAATGTTTTTAGTCACCTGCAATAATTTAATAATGAGCAAATTTTACTACGGGACTAACCCCGATATCGCGCAAAAGAAATTTACTCTCCCGTACAAAATATTAACATCAGTCCAGCCAAAATGTGTGAAACAGCCAATTTTTTTTCACGATTTCGGGGTTGCTGCCATAGTAAAAGTTGCTCAGTATGACCTACCTTTAAATTCATCCCGTAAATTATTGCAGGTGATTAAAAAAACATCCTGCATAATAAAAAATACCTATTTTATTTCAAAAGTCCCTGGCCAAACTATAATATAAATAATAACAGGGCAGCTTGTGGCGAGCTGTTGGGGAGTAACGACCCCACGGACCCGAGTGCTCCCGAGAGTCGGTCAGGGTCTCCGTCTCCGGCGTGTCTTCGTCGGTCGGAGTGGACCCCAAGGGGACCCGCAAGACTCTCAGCTCCGGCTTACCTTCATTGGCCGTCCAGAGAGGAGTCGCTAGAGCTATATGCTCCAGGGGTGGAAGTGAAAGATGCATAAGACGCGAGTTGGCACAGTGGCTGGTAACAGCCACTGGGTAGAAAGCGGCGCACACCTCTCGACACCCCTGAGCCGCTCACACCGGTGTTGCTCCTGGTCGTCTTTACGACGGCAGTTTCAGGGGCCCATCTAGTCAGCGGCGAGTCACCGCCTGCCTCGATGACGGTGTTAACATTGTTATGGCAGGTGTCCGGACCTCTTTTACAATAGCCCAGTCTCATTGTCCACCCAAACATCAATCCATACACCGGCATACTGTTCACTTTTTCTACAATAGTCCCAATGCCTGCTGAGACCGGTTCATGGGTGTCTATTGTTGCGCCTGTGAACGGGTTCCAGCAGGCGTTCTACATGACATTAAAGCTCTCCAAAGGGCCTCTACGTGTTGGATCTATATCCCCACGCAAGCCTATCAAAAGACCGGGATTTATAGGCCCGTGTTATCTAAGGAGATACAAACATTAATTACAATAACAATACCGTGGCGTTATTATTTGTTAAATTTTGAAAGATAATAATTGGCATTTCCTGACTTAATAGCGTAAACGAAATAGCGGCATTTCCGAGCATATTTAAGAAAACTTATTAATCTAATAAGTAATAATATAATTTTCTTGCCCGCAGCTGGTTCCCTGCTGTTGCAACCACATGTGCGTGCCCCTGATCTAGAGAGGCTCTGGCTGTCCTTATTATGGTAACGTTTTAGTGATGTTTGATGCAAGTATTGTGATGTTTTAGAAAAAATATTGTGGTTCGATAAAAATATATGATTCTAAAAGTTCAGTTGTTCGTCAATTTAACATTAATCCCTTTTATAATATTATAAATGCGAAAGTAACTCTGTCTGTCTGCCTGTTACCTCTTCACCTTCACCTAGCTGGACCGATTTAGATGGTATCGTCTTGGGTCGTCCCATTCGTTTTTCGTCAATTTCTTAAATTAGTCCTATTCTGCTTTCGTCACTCATTCTACTTTGAAAGCCACCGACGATTGTGACGAATGTAGAATGAGTGACGAAAGCAGAATAGGACTAATTTAAGAACTTGACGAAAAACGAATGGGACGACCCAAGACGATACCATTTAGTTAGATGAAGTTTGATATGGTGACAGCTTAAAATCCGGTAAAAAGGACATAGCCGACATAGGATAATTTTTATCCCAGAAGAAATTTGTTAAGGGGATGTACAATGGGGGGTGGAAATCACTTTGGAAGTGTTGTTATGGATATATATTAACCCCCTTATTCATAAAACTTTACGGGCCTGATTTAGTTAAATTATATTTTATCCCTTTCTTACGAATACATAAGTCAAAACGACAGATAAAGACAAACTATTATTATTAGCTAATTAAGGTTTGTAGCGCGTTTATGAATAAGTGGGTAAGTCTACGCAGACAAAGTCGCGGGCGGAAGCTAGTATCTGTGGCTTTCCATCAGAGAATTCCTTGCTACGTGTTACTATTTCACTATTTCACTGTTAATACAGCAAAAAATAAAACTGCACTCGACGGTTATTGATTCACTATTATTTGGTCAAACACTAAATTACAGACATTTGTTACAATGACGATTTTTTTACACTGATTTTATAGATTTGCACATATTCACTAATTCTTAACACATCACACTATATGCGTATGGCAACTGTAGATGTTGACGCAGCGATTCTCGAACCTGAGAATGAGAATAGAAGAGAATAATTTATTGAGAAAACCTTATTGGTAATGTTACATTATGCGTGAACTTTTACATTTTACGTACATTATTACATGCGCCTGAATGGAATGTAATCCTGTATCTCAGGCAAAAAGATAAAATACTAATTTAAAGAACAATAAGTTTTTGGCAAAAATTTCATTTTTGGTACAAGCTTTTATCGCTGACTGTACTTTTCTTACGACAGACAACTAATACTCATCGAGACAATTCTAAAAACCCCTAACACAATTAGGTTGCGTTGTTTCATCACAGAGTTCCTATGGCCACTTCATCATCAGATCAGATCCATAATATTGCATTGTCATCCGATTTATACATGCATGCAAAATTTCAGCTCAATCGGAAACCGGGAAGTGGATCCAATTTAACTTGCAAGATTTGATTACACACAGACAACGGTCAGGTAAAAGTAAATACAGTGGAAACTGGATAAGTGGAACCTGGGTTAGTGGAAAACCTCTTTAAGTGGACCCAAGTTCTCGGTTCCAGTCCCTTGGCAACGAATTACCTCTATAAGTGGAATTTTGGGACCTCTATAAGCGGAATCCATTTTTTCGAAAATTTCTTATTTTTACCTCTGTAACTGGAAGCAGCCGTCTCCGAAACCTCTATGAGTGGAATAGCTCGGCGTTATAAAATTTGTATTTTTAATAAACCGTCACAAGGAGGGTAGTTTGTTTTGTTCATTATGGTTCGTGTTTTAACTACGTATTTTGTATGAGATCACACATCGTTCAGTTTTTTTTTGCATTAAAGTACAATCGGTACATTGATTTATTTAACCATACTGGTTTCTCGTGCATAAATAAATATTAGGAGTGATTTAGTTTTTGTAATTTTGAAAATTGTATACGAGTAGGTACTGTGGATTATTTACAGTATTGCTTTTTTTAAAGTCAGGATTACATACCTATTTTTGTTAATACATACATATCTACATACATATTTAATAAAAGATGATTATTTAAGTCTTGATCATACCATACGTGACCTCTATAAGCGACATTACTAGCATCCACAACCTCTGTTAGCGAGAGCCTCTGTAAGTGAGAAAATGTTTTATTTGAACCTGGTTTAGTGGAAAACTGGATAAATGGAAAACCTGGATAAGCGGGACTAAACAGCCGGTCCCTTGCGATTCCACTTATCCAGTTTCCACTGTAAAAGCTTGTAATATAACAAATTAAAATCATGAACATAGAGACATAAATAGGTATTGAATTATCTTACACTTGGTAACCAAGTAATGCTGTGTCAGTGTCTATAATATTTATAAAGTAGGGCGATCTTGTTTATTTTATCATTACGTTGTTATTAGTTATTACCTGGTGCACTGGGGGAGCCTGGGTGGGGGGTGGCAGGAAAGGGAGATTTGTCCTGGCCCGCATTGCATTGGTCCGACCGACTGGAGACATGACTCTGGCGGACAAGGCGCTGGATAACAGGTCACAGGTGGGCAACACGCAACAGGAGCTGGGCAGCACTTCATCTTGTCTGATGTTCCGGATAATTTTATGGTAGACAGGAGCCTGGAATGGTTGTTGAGGAAATGAAGAATATCACGCGTTCGCTTGCTGTTTATATAAGCTTTCGTGGCACACTTGATTATGTTTTGAAATCGAGTGCTGTTTTTTATCCAGTTGGTATAAACATTATGACAATCTATGGGGTATGTTCATCTTGTCATAAATACAGTTCAGTGAATTTATTTTTGTACATATTTTACTAACATATCCAGATTTTAAAACATTTTTCGATAGGTATGTAAACTTATGTGAAACAAAAATTACTTAACTGTATGACCTTTTCCAGTAAGTTAGCTAAATTTAATCTTTAGGACGCCAAGGACCGATATATCCGCACCGCAGGTCCAACGCCAAAGACGGATTAATCGGTCACAGACCACATAGCAACATAGACCTACGTGCATATGCATAAAGTTCAATTTCCGTTTTGACACTTCAGTGACGTGGCGCCCGAGTGGCAGCTTTTGTGTTTGACACGGCGTCGAAAAGGTTTATCTTGAGATTTTGATATGTTATAGATTAGAGTCCTGAACAAAAGCCTCCAGGGGTGCTACCACTGTTTCCGAGTCCCTTTCAGAGTTTCGGCTGATTTTGTACTAGATAACAAAGTATTAGTACTTTTTATTTTACTTTTACTTTTTTCGCGGTTTCGGCATTGATCTCATAATAAAAGTTTTATACAAATACAAAATACAAATACAAATACAAATGCGTTTATTTCATTACTTTTTACATAAGTTCTTAGGTATAGTATAAGGGTTAGGTAGGTAATTAGTCCATCTTAGGTATAAGGAGTAAGTAGGTAAGTATTAATCTAAACATTGTGTAACAAATTGTGTAAGTAATGAAAAAGGTGCGGGTACAGCTTGCTGAATTTAAACCCGCCCTCGGTCAGCTAATTGGAATGGCATTAAGATTACATAATACGCAAAGTATGGCTGGTTAAAATATCACCCTGTATATTTTTGCCGTCATAAACCTCTGTCCATTATACCAAAATATGTATATCGTAATGTACCTACAATATAGGGTAATTCGCCAGTAACTAGCCACACTTAGTAACTGGCCACCCAAAATCAAAAATGAATAAGGTGGCCAAGAAAGCTGGCCGGTTATTGAAACCTTTAAAATGTTTATAGGTGAATAAGTACTAAAACGTAGTGATTATATTCTCTTTGATAAGTACTTAGAATTCATTTTTAGTTTAGGGTGGCCAGTTACTAAAAGTGGCCAGTTACTGGCGAATTACCCTACTACTAAGCCCTACTAAGTTATCTTAAGATGCCTTGCTATGATATTGTAAAATATCAAAATATGAAAAGTTTTTGGCAAAAAATTCATTTTTGGTACGCCACCTCCTGTCTCCATCATCAGATCAGCTCGATGGTACCATAATATTGCATTGTCATCCGATTTATACATGCATGCAAAATTCAGCTCAATCGGAAACCGGGAAGTGGATCAAATAACTTGCAAGATTTGATTACATACAGACAGACAGACAGACAACGGTCAGGTGAAAGTAAATAAAAGCTTGTAAAATAATTACAGCTTCGTGTGTGGACTGTTAAAAGTACGTATAATATATTGTTAAGATACCTTGTTATTATTGTTACTTGTTTTACAAGGGGGCATGTTGTTTAACCGGCGTGAAACACTTATTATTAACCGCTCGTGCTAATATTGATACCCGAGCAAGCGAAAGGTGTTTGACACGGCGTCGAAAAGGTCAATTCTACGTGTGGTACTATACAGCACGTCCCACGGATGATTTTATTATTTCTTTTGCGGTACATATTCATGAAAAGAAATGTACTTTTATGTACTTATGTTTTTAAAAAATGTACTCGCACGGTTTTGGCATAGCGACAAACAGGTCGTGGTCGTGCTGGGTAGATACTACCTGGCACAACCACACTATATTTATGGTTAATTTAATGTCAAATGAATACAAAACAAAATAATTTAATTTCATTATGGTTCGGCAGGAAAACTGTGGCCAGACAGTCAGTACGTCTACCATCAGTTTTGACATTGACATATACTCTCACGTTTACGTAGCTTACTTTCTATGCATCTCGCTCGTACTCGCATATTAGTGCAAGCGAGATGTACAGAAAGTAAATTACGTAGACGTGAGCGTTATGTCAATGTAAAAACTGGTGGTAGACGTACTAGTGTTCGGTAAAAGAGGTACTAGAATCTGTTCAATGAGTTCACATTTAATAATCACATTAACAGGGTGTTTTACGTAGCAAATTTGTTTTTCAGTTTTCTCCAAAAAAACACCGTAAAAGCTATAATGTTTTATACTTAAATATACTTCAGGAACCGAGTACTATCAGCTGTATAAATTCTGCAATCGATCGTAAAGTTGCTCATTTCACAACATTATTTTCAAAAAATCATATCTCTGTAACTACGCAACCTAGAAGGTTGATCTTTTGTGTTATCGATAGGTTATTTATTGTAGATTACTGGGGTATGCATAACTCCATACCCGCCATAAGGTACCTTTGACCGTGGGACGTCACAAATTTACTCAAATTGTACTATCTACAAGCACATCAAAATGTGACAGTCATAAGAAAACAACTCAAAATTTGCATTTGATTACTTTGCCTCACATGTGAATAAAATGCGAGCTGGTGTGGTGAATAATAGCTTTTGGTTTATTATCGCTCCGTCTGTTTAAGGTCTCTATACAAAGTCGCCCTTAGCCATCTAGGGCCTACCGCGAATCACGTTCGACGTGTTGCCTCTGTCGCACTTGAAAATTCGTACTAAGTGTGACAGGGAGGCAACATGTCGAACGTGGTTCGCGGTAGGCTCTCTGACTACACAGATTTAATAACAACCATCAGTCACATTTCTAATTCACTTTATTACAGCACTAGACAAACGGCACATTCAAGATAGCTTCACAAATGCTGCCAGGTAGGCGGCACCGTCGCCGCAAGGCAAGGTGGCTCTTCATCCTGATTTTCATCTTTCTTAGCAGATTTTCTTAGCAGATCTTTGTGCAGCATGTGTAGATGGTTATCTTGGGACAGCCGCAGCCACAGCAACCTCCGCAACACCTGGAATTAATTAAAGGTTAAATGAAATGAAAAACAGTTAAACGATCCTATATTACGAGGCTTATCCATGTATCAAATTTTAAAGATACAGAAACGAATGCAACGGCCTATCCTTTAGGATCTACCGTTTTGGCAGAAGTTTCCTGGAAAGAAAAAGTCATTTTCCCTGGCCCTCTTAGCAGAGCAGAAAATTTCCGATAAAAAGGATTATAGCCTTAAACCCTTGAAAGACTGCCGACATTGTTACAACCGTGAACCACTTCGTTTGCCTCTATCGGAGCATATTCCATCGAGAAAAGCAATGTTCGGGAATGTCCCCAGGGTACTGAAATTGTAGTGATAGGGAGGAGCGTCTTAGACGAGTTGCGAATTAGACCCCGTGCTACTAACCCATCTATACAATAGCTGTAAAAAGAACAGGATTTTGTAGCATGCATTTAGTCGCAGTGCTACATTTGGAAACCAAAATAGAATATTGCAGTTAAAACAATTTAAAAGAAAATCAGAACTTACATTTTCGTAGGGAAAAGAAATAGCCTTCGCTAGCACAGAACTTATTTTCAGCAAACGCTGGGTATTTTCCTTAGGATATATATTTATTAAAGATTATCAAACTAATATGCGTTTTTTTTCTTATATTTTTGTGTTTTCAATAGGAACAATAAGTATATACTGAGCTTTGATTGTGATTTCATTTAGCATTATGACTTTTGAGTATTTTGAATATAGAAGAACTAGAAAAAAAAGTAGCCAGAACACGCTCTCTACTTCTTTTTTTTTAGGGTTTCGTACCAAAAAGTTACAAAAAGAACCCTTATGGTGCGACTCTGTCCGTTTGTCCGTCCGTCTGTCACATCGCTAAATATCTCGAGAACTACTGAGGCTACCGATTTGAAATTTGGAATAGTTATGAACAGCGCTAACCCAAACACATTGAAAGTGTAATTTTTTAATTTTAATAATTATGGAAAATGCCCAATATAAAAAGGGGGCAAAATTTTAAAGTCTCGTTACTAGGTCGAGTGGGATATCATTTGAAAGAGCTCGAATTGAACATTACAAAACGATTTTTTTTAATAATGAAAAAAAAAATACTTTTGAAGGTAAATGTGAAAAAATACCATTCCCTCCCCCTTATCTCCGAAGTTTACCAACGAAAATTTATGAAATTTTCACATAATAATAACATTATCATAAATATTACAGGAAAAATTTAATCACCCCTCTATCTTGAAAACTTTTTTAAGTATCGAAAAATGTTTTCTTATTTAATTTTCAATTTAAGCCCCTTTGCGGGTTTTTATTATACTAGTAATATCTATGAGATTACACAAATAAAGCACCTACTTTCAAATAAAATAAAAATTGTCGAAATCGGTTCACATGATAAAGAATTATTGAAAAACCAACATACAAACATGTCGCGCAAATTAGTTAGCCAATTTGCCAAATACATGACGCTGTAGGTACTGTACACAATTACGCTTAGTATAATTCTGGTCAAGTCGTTCATGAATATAGTGACATGAAACAATTTAAAGTTTATACGGAACCCTCGGTGCGCGAGTTACAACGGACTCGCACTTGACCGATTTTTTTTACATAAGGCTATATCCATCACGCTGTAGATACCTTTTTTGTATCGCATTCTGAACTATTCTGAATAAAGAATCTTCAAAAAAATGACCAAATCTTCAGACCAATGCTTAAGCAGAGAGTAATTCCGGCGGTGTGTGGCCGGCTTAATTTTTATTCAAAGTTATTTACTTATTTAATTATCCTCGTTTTAGTTGGTGCAACCAGAAGAAGAATTTTACTGTCAACGTTTGACATTATAATCGGTAAAAAAATAGCAAAATTATCAGTAATAGATTTTTGTAATATTTTTCTAAATTACAATGTGTAGCCCTCTACAATGTTTGCCAAGTTATAAAGAACCTCCGCCATGTGTTCCGTGTTGTCGTGTCTCAGTAAGTCATAGTTATTATTAGATAAATTTATAATTTTTTTATAAATGATATAAAAGACATAAATAATAAATCATCATTAAGTACATAATGATTTAAACAAGCAACATTTGACGAATCTCTTTTCGAGTTCTGTCCATAAACAAAAATATATTTGCAACTTTAGCATATGGTACCTGGAAACCTGAAATGTAGGGTAAATCCTGAATAACTGCCACCTTATACTAAAATGAATTCTATTCACCCATAAACATTCATGTTATTATAAGGTTTCAATAACTAGCCACCTTTGTAGGTACTACCTAAAATGAATTTGTAAATTCTGTTTATAGGTGAATATAATTCATTTTTAGTATAAGGTGGCGAGTTATTAAACAGTGGCCAGGAATTGACGAATCACCCTACTAACCTATAGTTTGGCAAGCTATTTCCATCAGTAGAAATAGGCGGCAAAATTAATAAAATATAGGCGCGAAGGGTTGTCATAAAATATGAATTTCGCGCCGTTTTTTACTGACAAAGTATTGCCAGAGTATAAACAATAATTACCCACATCAACACAAAACCTCCAGGACCACAAAGTTGAATTCCTAAAATGTTGAAATCCCAAAATGTTGACTTTCCCAGAAAGTTGTTTTTTTTTTTAGTTTCGCAAAATGTTGAATTCTTATAACGTTGAAATATTCAAAAGTTGAATTCTCAAAATGTATACTTTCAACATACTGGGAAAGTCAACATTTCGGGATTTCAACATTTTAGGAATTCAACTTTCTGTGCCTGGACGCTTTTTTTAACATGGGTTTTTTTATATAGAAAAAAATTGTCCAAAGATTTCCATATATTTTTCGGACTGTCCATCCCATTACCGCTATAACTATGAAAAAATGGTAACGGAATGGAAAACAAATCTTGGGACACTTCCTTTCTCCTATCAGGATCTAAAGAGCCCGCGATTCTAAGAAGAAATCACATTAAAATGACAAAATAAAAAAAGTGGAATTCTTTTAAGATATATAATGTTAAACAAAATATGTGGTAACATTACATCAGTAATTTCAGCAAAATTAGAATAGAATAGAATTGATTTATTCGTAAGCACAAACAATCGATACAATACATAATATAAAAGAAAACACAAAATAAGATTAGCTTGGCATTATGCTACGAAAAGGCTCACCAGTCGCGACTGGAGTCTTAGAACTTATGCCCCGAAGCTATACAGGTCTGGTCAGGTCTGTAACAAAAGTCCCGAACGATACTTCAACAGCCGACAAGGTTAATACCCTGATTGCTATGGAAGCGGAAAAAAATCGAAACTGGAATTTTTTTTTACCTTGTATGGAACAGCTGACCGAAAATACACCTATCTCCATACAAAGTGACTTTTCTTTTCGAATTTCGAATTTCTTCCACTTGCATCGCACTTAGGGTCATTGACCCTATCAGCTGTTAAAGTATCGCTCGTGACCCTTGCTACATCCTGTAGGTACCGCAAATTCAATCTTATGCAAATTCAACATTTTGTGATTCAACATACCGCAAAATCAACTTTCTGCAAATTCAACATTTTAGGATTCAACAAGCTGCAAATTCAACTTTATGCAATTTGGACTTATAGAGAATTCAACTTTATGCAAATTCAACATTTTAACATTCAACATGCTGCAAATTCAACTTTTTGCAAATTCAACTTTGTGGTCCTGGAGGACACAAAAATGTCCCCCTTTGGTACACCTTCAGATTTTTATCAATATATATAAAAAAAAAAATCAAAAGGACTACCTAATGAAGAAAAAACATTCAAGAAAATCAAGTTTATTATTGTGAAATTTATTTTTATTATAATATTTTATATATAGTCTGTCAAAACATTTCAATCAGTAGAAAAAAGCGGCAAATTAAAAAGAAAATACTTATCTCATGCGGTTACCTACTTCTACCTTATTAATCTTATTATCTAGGCGGGCCCGCGTCTCCGCTCGCGTAAATGAAATAAAGAGTTAGTCTTATGTTTCGTTAACTACCGACATTATTATGTACCTATTCAACCCTGCCAGGGTTCATAACTCTGTGATAGGGACTTCTTATTTGTAACCGTTATTTGGATAAATTAATTCGCAAATTTCTTAAGAAGATTTGATAAGATAAAATGATGGCAAGATTGTATTTTTTTTAAATTATTATTTATTTTTAAAAGCCCAGTCCAGTCAGCAAAAATGTTCATTAGATTAATTTCCGCCTTAAGACGAATTCGGACGACCACCGCCCATATATCGCCTTTTCATACAAACGTAGGTAGGTAGTCCCCATTTTCCTTTCTGGACATAACAATACTTACTACGGTGACGCAACGATCCAAAAAGAGTCCTGGGCCCCGATACCAGATCACGCCATGTTTCTCGGTCTTGCGATAGCTCTCGCCAGTCGCTATGGCCGAGGTTGAGCAGGTCTTGAGCAACGACGTCGTTTCTGCGGTACCTAGGACGTCCAATCGGGTGTCTCCCATTTCGTTGTCCCAAGTACGCTCTCTTCACGGCAAGATCCTCTCCCATTCTCTCTGTGTGCTCCGAGCCACTGAAGCTAAGCCGCTTTGGTCTCTCCAATACCCAAATATATCGGAAACATCCTTATTTCTATGGCAACAAAGTTATATTACGATGTATTTGGCTACTTTAGCCTGATCTATTTCATACTGACTGTACATTGGCTTCATGAATGTGTAGTTGCCATTAGATATATATCGTAGCCACCAAGGTCGCTCAAAAATATCTGAACATGCACTTTAAAGTAACATTATAATTTACATTGTTCAGACTTCAGATATTTGTGAATACCTCATCCACTCCGATATATCTGATGGTGACTTTCAGCAAGAAGAAAAATCTTACCTGGTCGAGCCGTATCGTATTACGCGAGAAAACAGTTTCCAAGTTGATTAAGTATACCTATCTCTAAAGTCATCCCTTGAACTGATGGACTTCATATTAAATATTAACGTATCCACTTTGTATTTCTGGCCTATCTCGGCAGCCCGTTCCCCGGACGAATGGCAATGTTTAACGAAGTCGAATTTCTTTTTGACTTGATTGACTGTGAATTCAAATTGACTCCGAATAATATAACTCAAAATAAATTTAAAACAACAAAATACAAATTATTAATAATATGATAATATTAATTTGATTGATGTCATATTTGTCATAAGTCACTCGTATGGGCGTACACTAAGGTTGAGGTTGACATCACTTTTTATATTACTTCGTATAAAAACACGTAGGAATAACTGTATACCAACATGACAAACATAATTTAAATTACTTTACACCGAAACGAAACGAACCGAGAGTTGCCGAGAAATGGCCGATGTTCATACAATAAAGTATGTTGTTATGAAAATTTCTTTTCCTTTTTGTAAATTAAATACGCGTCGAAAGCGGTAGTTTTTACGTTCTAGTTCTATTCCCATATTTAGATAATTGATTTGAACAGTTTTTTCTTATCATACGTGCGTCGTATTCGAGAAACGTGTCAAAAACTTTTTTAGAAATTTGTAAGGCGCCATCTCGCTTCTTCCCTCGTTTTTATCCCGTTCTGGTTTTTCAATTTTATATATATGATAATATCAGTCGCGTGCACAGAGATTTGGGACTGGGTAGGCAAAATTATATCAGAAAACCGGGCAAGTGCGAGTCGGACTCGCGCACGAAGGGTTCCGTACCATAATGCAAAAAAAAACGGTCACCCATCCAAGTACTGACCCCGCCCTACGTTGCTTAACTTCGGTCAAAAATCACGTTTGTTGTATGGGAGCCCCACTTAAATCTTTATTTTATTCTGTTTTGAGTGTTTGTTGTTATAGCGGCAACAGAAATACATCTGTGAGAATTTCAACTGTCTAGCTATCACGGTTCGTGAGATACAGCCTGATGACAGACGGACGGACGGCAGGACAGCAGAGTCTTAGTAATAGAGTCCCGTTTTACCCTTTGGATACGGATCCTTAAAAAATGAGATCTACTAACTCACCAAAAAAATTGCGTGATGGTTTTCATTTTGTTGTCAAGTCTTTTCAATTACTTCTTTTTTTGGCTAAACGAAAGCTTCGAAAACGCATCATTTTTAATAGTTTGCACACACACACACCCACCACAACTTTCACAGTTAAATTATCCATTTTTTCACTAATCGCACTTTATAATTTCCGGCAACTGTTAACTGTTATCTCATAAACTCACCAAAACAAACAAACAATGGCGACCGAATAAAAAATGAAAATAAACTTAACCAAATACTGTAAACGAATAAAAAAATAGTCTCGTATTTGCACTAAATTACCATAGCAAATGCTACTTTTTAAAATAGTCACATAAACATCGGAACTATTCGGAAACTTTCGGGCGTCATTCGTTTAGGCTTGGTACGAAAGACACTGCCTATTGCGTCTAAATGTGTGCGTTACTTGTATAATTGTGTGCTCGTACTTATAGGAAGGCCCACTACACTGTAACCGCGTAACGACGAAGGCACACATAGAAAGATTTAGACGGAAATGTTTTCTGTCTTTGCCGTGCAAGGCACGTAGCGGCGCTAGTGCCGCGTGGTGTAAACTTCGTCGCGTAGAATTATTATAGATGATGACTTGATGACAAAGCTTAACCGGTAGATGGAGCGCTTATTAATTTTTAGAATGTTTTAAGTTATATCGATTACTGATAGTACGATCAAGTATAAATTAAATTAAGTAGTTTAAGAGGATAGACATCGGAATTATAGTAGGGTAGGCAGTGCCTTTTTGCCTTTATGAAGTGCACGCCACTGGATAATATAAATGTCTCAAATTTATATGCCCATATTTTTTGGGTTCTCATTTTAGCAGCTTAATATTCAAACTTAACCTAACCTACAAAAATGTAACTCGGCGAACGGAATAATGCTCTATACCAGCGGTCGGCAACCAGCGGCCCGCCAACCTCTCGCTTGCGGCCCGCGAGCCTCCCTGGCTATTTTGTATGTAATACTGACGAACGACAATGTCTGCTAAAGTCTCAAATATTACCAAAATGCGGCCCGCGTCATCTTCGTTAACTACTATGTGGCCCTTGGCTGCTAAAAGGTTGCCGACCGCTGCTCTATACAATAACTTAGCGAAGCGACTAGTTACTGAGTAGGCAAGTATTTTAGGTGCTCAGTGAATTTTTTTGTTTTTCGTTTTATAATTTTCCTATTCATTCGAGCAGGGCCCAACATGCCTACCATGCGGCATAGACAACGTCACACTCCGGCGGCCTCTGATCGTGGGTGACAGTTGCTTCGAGTACCGACCCACGTCATGGCCTGGCATGATTCTGAATAACCAAGACAAGCATATTCGATATCAACTTATTAATTATGAACGACCGGTAAGAACACGTGTCTACTTATAATTTTTCGTAGTACAATCGTCTGCGCTCGCGGTGTTCCACCCTTAGGGCGATACTCGTTTGAACGCCTTGCAGGTGTAAGGATTACCTAAGGCATTTTTTTCACCGCGAGCGCAGGCGATTGTAAGTACCTATATACATACCTACATACAATCAAACGCGGTTACTTATCGCTGCGCTGTGGATCCGCACCTCATTCCGATATCGCGGTTATCACACTGATGCGAATTCGCTAGTCGCTACGGTGTATGAGTGGGACAGCGCTATGCGTGTATATTATAGCAATTATAGCAATGTCCCGCTCGCATTCCGGAGCGGCGTGTAATTCGCGTCCAATGTGAAAAATCATATAAACACGTGTAGGTACCGTTTTTTGCACCAAATTACTTTAGGTACCTACTTAAAATAACTCCGAGTCACTTCCGAGTGTCGGGTACTTCCGGAAATGGCCTCTGATATGATGGAATGGAACTAAAAGGGGCCCACAGATTACCAGTTCGACGGACGATATCAGCCTGTCAGTTGTTCAGAGCTGTCAAATTTTGCGTTTAACTGACAGGCCGATATCGTCCGGCGGACTGGTAATCAGTGGGGTTAAGTGATTTTTCGAAATTACCCGATATCAGGGGATGATTCCAAGTAAGTTACCTAAGTAAATAAATTTTTATTTGTTACTTATAATATAAATTTTCCTAATTGAACTGTAGTAGGTATATATTTATTCCTTCTTTTATGTTTCAGGTCCAGCCCCACTACCCATCCTGTGCGCCATCGTATTGCCAATGCCGCTAAAACAACGAGTGGAAAATCAGGTGCGTTTTGCTGCAACCAAATATCATAATAACCCAATTACCTATGTAAACCCACGTTTAACATGACACATAATTATAACTAATTTACAGTACAAGTACATATAGTGCTACTTGGTGCTACTAATTAGCACTTTACGTGCACTTTGCCGATTTTGTATGCTAGGCGTCTCAAAAGTATCCTAGTTTTTATTTATAAAAACCGGGCAAGTGCTAGTCGGACTCGCGCACGAAGGGTTCCGTACCATAATGCAAAAAACGGCAAAAAAACAGTCACCCATCCAAGTACTGACCCCGCCCGACGTTGCTTAACTTCGGTCAAAAATCACATTTGTTGTATGGGAACCCCACTTAAATCTTTATTTTATTCTGTTTTTGTTATTTGCTGTTATAGCGGCAACAGAAATACATCATTGTGAAAATTTCAACTGTCTAGCTATCACGGTTCGTGAGATACAACCTGGTGACAGACGGACGGACGGACGGACAGCGGAGTCTTAGTAATAGGGTCCCGTTTTACCCTTTGGGTACGGAACCCTAAAAACAATAATATCAAAAAAAGCAAAACGTACAGACATAGGTACATTGTACAGTCGAGGACATAAATATGTATACATTTTTTCACCTTATTTCAATGGGTTAAGGTGAAGAAATGTATACATATTTATGTCCTCGACTGTACATAGGTAATATTGAACTCATATGAAAAAAACATCTAGGGCCAAAATCCAGAGAGGAAAATGTCGACACGTTTGTATGGAAAAATTACACTTATGTTTAAAAAAAAATGAAAAATATTGATTGCATTATGATAAATCTTACATAATAATTAGGTATATGTTTCCTCTTAAATACCAAGAGTGTAAAGTCGGGTAATTCGGAAGGCGAAGGCTAGACGTACAATAAATACTGTTATTTTCTGATCGTGATATCTATTGATCGTCTAGTCTCTAATATTGACGGATAACATAATTTATCACGGAATTCTAGATTGCTAGAATCCGGATCGCAGTTTGTGATAAATATTGACATCCGTCAATATGCTAGACTACACGTAGGTACAGTAAGTAAATACTGCGATATGTCAGTACGCATCGCGACATCAATGGAGACTCGACTGAACTTAACCCTTTACCAGGCTGACGGTTCAAAAATGAGAATCGGATGTCAGTCTTACTCATTGAATATAGAACCACAAGTTTGAAGTGCCGTATGTGGTATGTGGGAAATATATCTCCCTCAGCCAGGTATAGGGTTAAATATTGCACGTGAAGCCTTGTTGCGTGAACAGAATGTGAGATTATGATCCTTCAGTATTTACCACACAGGTTGATTGGTTGGTTGGTTCACAGTATTTATTGTACGTCTAGCCTTCGCCGAAGGTGTTCGCAAGGTAACCTCTTTAAAGTTTTACCTTTTTTGTTGACATTTCGATTTATAAATTTGACAATTCAAATGACATAAAAAATTACAACAAACGTCTATTTTGACAGTAATTTTATTCAATCCATTTGGAACTTCAGTCAAAATTTTTAGAGTTGAGATTTTTCTAAGAAAAATAATATAAACTTTTAAAATATTCTGCCTTATATTAGAATCCAATTCAATTACAGAAAAGTGCAAAATGTGCGACCGTATGAACGTTATCAATCAACTCCAGTCAATTATGTCAAATATCAGGTATGTTTTTACATTGCTTTGTCTATACATTAAGCAGGCCACTGACGAGCCTTCCAAATGGATGCCGTTATAATGGATTCATCCAAATGGACGGCATCCTAATATTAAACATTGTACGTTTTTGACATTCACGGACCGATTTTGGATTGCAGCCACGCTATTTGGACTGTTGGAAGGCTCGTCAGTGGCCACCTTAAAGCTCTGGTTTCCTAGGATAACGACCGTCTCCATACAAAATACTACTACTACATCTATATTTAGCCGTATTATTTCGTATGGAGACGGCCGCTATATGACGGCACCGCTATCCTAGGAAAGGAAAACAGAGCTTTAAGGCCTGTGCACACTGGCTGCGTGTGCGTGACGTGCAGGTGCACGTGCGGCGTTGTAGTATACAGATCCTTATGAGAGACGGCACACCGCTTGCGTGACGTATGCGTGTGTGGCTCCAACATTTTAGCACACACGCACGTGCACGTCACGCACACGCAAGCCGGTGTGCACAGGCCTTTAGGGTTATTTGCAGACCAACGGCAAGTTTTGATTTAGATTAATTCGCCAAAAATCATTCTCTCTGAGCATTTATTACTTAACATTGGCTGCTATTTAACTGATCACCAGATTTAGTAAAATTAAATACCAAAAAAATCTACTTTACCACCCTAAAATAATAAACGATCACCAAAATTATAACACCATTTTAATGTGAAATGATTACCAATTTTATTACATTTTACTATCCTATTAAAGGAAATGACACCAAACTAATCATTATTAACCCAAAAATTGTAAATGATTACCAAATTTCAAACCCCATTTTAATGTGAAATGATAACCAAATGTTTACATCTTGCTATCCTATTAAATAAAATGACACCAAAATAATCATTGTAAACCCAAAAATAGTAAATGACCACCAAAATTAGAACTCCATTTTAATGTAAAATTGTAACCAAATTTTTAAATCTTGCTATCCTATTAAAGCAAATGACTCCAAAATAATCATTGTAAACCCAAAAATAGTAAATGACCACCAAAATTGTAACCACATTTTAATTAAAATTGTGCAAATATTTAATATATCGTTATCCTATTAAATTAATTAATCCACTTCGTCACCTTTTTCTAACCTAATCTAACCCACTTTTCTAGTAGCATTTCGTTTCTGTATGGGTCGCAGTTCAAACCTAACCTAACCCACTTTTCTAGTAGCATTTCGTTTCTGTAAGGGTCGCAGTTCAAACCTAACCTAACCCACTTTTCTAGTAGCATTTCTTTTCTGTATGGGTTGCAGTTCAAACCTAATCTAACCCACTTTTCTAGTAGCATTTTGTTTCTGTAAGGGTCGCAGTTCAAACCTAACCTAACCCACTTTTCTAGTAGCATTTCGTTTCTGTATGGGTTGCAGTTCAAACCTAACCTAACCCACTTTTCTAGTAGCATTTCGTTTCTGTATGGGTTGCAGTTCAAACCTAATCTAACCCACTTTTCTAGTAGAATTTCGTTTCTGTATGGGTTGCAGTTCAAACCTAACCTAACCCACTTTTCTAGTAGCATTTCGTTTCTGTAAGGGTCGCAGTTTAAACCTGACCTAACCCACTTTTCTAGTAGCATTTCTTTTCTGTAAGGGTCGCAGTTCAAACCTAACCTAACCCACTTTTCTAGTAGCATTTCTTTTCTGTAAGGGTCGCAGTTCAAACCTAACCTAACCCACTTTTCTAGTAGCATTTCTTTTCTGTAAGGGTCGCAGTTCAAACTTAACCTAACCCACTTTTCTAGTAGCATTTCAGTATGGTACTAGAAAAGTAGGTTAGGTTAGACGGGGGGTTGAGCGGGAGGGGCTAATAATTTTGGCATCATTTTACTTTTTTGGTAATATGTATACATTTTTTGGTAATCATAGTGGTTTATTTAGGTGAAAATATCGCATTAATTTGGTCTTCAAGATTTGGTGATCATTAATGATTTTTGGTGATCATTCAATATATTTGGTATTCAAATACAATTTGAAGTGCAGTCGTAATTAAAACGGTGGTACTTTTGTAATTTTAGGCCTTATTTTTTTGGTGTTCAGTAATTTTCTTTGGTAAGCATGATTTTTTTATTTAGGGTACCAGAGTATTTTTTGGTGGTCATTATATTTGTAGCCCTTAACATTTCTAGTTTAACAAAGATAGCTTAAGAATATAAGGTAAACCTGGGTAAGATCGGATGGAGGGTAAAATCGTACGATCGCGATTGCTACCAAAATATGTAGTAGTTATTTTACATCACTAGCAATACAATGTGTGACGCCATTTAATCCCGCCCCTCTTGCCACATTGTAGTAACCGCTCAGCCGTGTCACGAACGTTTAATAAAAACCGGCAAAGTGCGAGTCGGACTCGCGTTCCAAGGGTTCCGTACATTACCCAATTTTTAACAATGCATTTTTTATATGTGAAACGCGAGTGTATTGCCTTTAAAAATCCCGTAGGGTAGGGGTCGTATCAAAAACGAAGTAATTAGTCCGACTCACGCTTGACTGCATATTTCTAATAGGTTTTCCTGTCATGTATAGGTAAAGAACTATTTTGAATATTTTTTTCAAAATCTTAGACCCAGTAGTTTCGGAGTTAAAGTGCCCCCCCCCCCTGGGAATGATAATTTTTTGGCTATTTTCTTAAATAACTTCTAAACTATTTATTTTAAAATTATAATAAATATAGATTTGAGATTCTCAAAATGACCTTTTTCATTTGATATGTAACACGATATAGTACCCCCCAAAAGTGGCCTCCATGTTTAAAATTTATTTGTTTACGTAAGATGTCCGTCTTTGGGTCACGAATGTACATATTTGTACCAAATATCAACTTAATTGGTCCAGTACATTTGGAGAAAATGGGCTGTGACAGACGGACGGACAGACAGACATACAGACAGACAGACAGACGCACAAGTGATCCTATAAAGGTTCCGTTATTTCCTTTTCAGGTACGGAACCCTAAAAAGTGTCAAAGAGTTAATAATAATTAATGATTAATGAAAAAGACCACATTTTTCAACGTATGCAACTTATTCTACTTGCTTTAGAGCTCGAATCAGCATTAGTCCGATCTTAGTCCAAGAAGGTTTTTCGGTTTGGTGTCTTGTAGTCTATTTTTTGTGACGTCCTTCCAACTCACCGAAAAGTTGTCCGGTCTTACCCGGGTATACCTTAATAGAAATAAAAACTGGTTTGTTGGACTTGTTGGCAAGTTACAAAGGTTTTGATTGTGATCGTTACAGAGGTGGATGCGGCGGATGCTGTGGGGCGTGTTGCCCTCCGGCGCCGTGCAAGCCGTGCTGCGGCGGCGGCTCTCTCGTCACAGTATACAGTCAAGTAGCAAATATCCAGTGACACCTGGCGCTCCGGCTAAAGGCAGATTTAAAGCGGGCCTAGGCTAGCAAGAACTTGCATGCAATTTACATTACATTGCCGACTACTAAGGTAAACCGCATTCAAAAGTTTGAATAGGTACCGTAATGTAATGAAAATTGTTTAAAATTGCATACAAGTTCTTGCTAGTCTAAACCTCGCTTAACATCTGATGCCAGAAGTTGGGTAGATACCCACTAGTGTATTGTAATGGCACCAATCATGAAACATTTAAAAGATAATTTGGAATTATATAGATTTTTCACTGATGTTAAATTGATACCGCTTTGCGCTTTAAAAATTGAATGTATTATCCTCTTTTATGTCTTCAATATATTTAATGAAAGAGAGTACAATTGGTTTCAACATAATTAACAAATGAAAATGTTTTTATTCTCCAATCATGCAGGACAGCTTTTAGAATAAGTACTCGATCTAAATTAATGATAATAACACAATCATCAACCTCAAGCTAGCTCAGTGACACAATGACTCTTGTTTTTGGTAAAATGTGGCCAGTGTTTAAAAACTGATGTTTTATACTTATTTGACAGGATTTGTGGTTTACTTTTCATTGTTGGTGCACGTCCATTTAAGGGGTCTTTGTCACTTAGCAATCCTCGGATTTTAGAATATTCAAATTTCTAATTTTATGTATTCTCCCAACAGATGCTGTGCTCGCAGTAGGTCAGCCTCCGCGGCCAATCGCAGCCTTCGACAAGGCAGTCATAGCTGTCGGGCATCAACCTGCATGAGCCAAATTCTATAGATCATTGATAAGATAATGACGGTATATTTTATTAAGCAAACTGTGAGTTCTGTGCAGTCCTGTTCTTTTGACTTGTAACGTCTTTCAAATAAACCATTATTGTATTTAATGTGGTTTTTCATTGGGATTACTATCGGAATGATCCATGAGTTGCACCAACCACAATGGGGTTTACCGTATTGTCGCTCATCAGGCGACGCGACGCGGGTCCAGGAGTGAACACCTACTTACCTCCGGAAGGACACGAATCTGCCGTAAACAGAATCTGCCGTAACCAGAATCTGTCCTTAACCGAATAAAGGTTCAAGAGTAGTGGGTTTTCTCCAACGTTTGCTTTCTGCTGTGTGTACAAACCGCGGGTCCAGGAGTGAACACCTACCTCGCAAAATGGCTACACGGCAGAAAAACTACAACGCAAATTGTCTATAACGCCATAAAACCTACAGTGAAAGTTGTCTACGTCGGAAAATGTACACACAGCAGTACGGCTACCACCAGTTTTGACATTGACAGATTAACTCGCGTCTACGTAAATTACTTTCTATACATCTCGCTTGCACTAATATGCGAGTACGAGCGAGATGCATAGAAAGTAAGTTACTTAAACGTGAGTGAATATGTCAATGTTAAAACTGGTGGTAGTGCTTCAGAAAGCCAACGTTGAAGAAATGACTGTCGCAAAATTACAACTTCTTGAAATATATGGTCAGCAAAAACATTTATATTTGTATTAAAAAAGAATTTAATGTATTTTATTATATTTTTAATTATTTTGTAATGCAATCTCTGGCTGAGGCCTATGTCCAGCAGTGGACGTCGTTCAGCTGCTAATGGTGATCATGATGAGTTGATGATACATACATATAATCACGCCTATGGTATCGTCTTGGATCGTCCCATTCGTTTTTCGTCAAGTTCTTAAATTAGTCCTATTCTGCTTTCGTCGCTCATTCTACATTGAAAGCCACCGACGATTGTGACAAATGTAGAATGAGTAACGAAAGCAGAATAGGACTAATTTAAGAACTTGACGAAAAACGAATGGGACGACCCAAAACGATACCACGCCTATTTCCCGGAGGGATAGGCAGAGACCACGGATTTCCACTTACTACGATCCTGACATACCTCTTTCGCTTCCTTCACTTTCATAACATTCCTCATACACGCTCGCCGGTTTAGGGTGCTCTTGACCTGGCAGGATTTCCCCAATCTGATCAGAGAAAGTCCGCCGAGGTCTACCCCTTCCAACTCCAACTTCCACTTCTTCCTTATACACTCTCTTTGTTTGCCTTCTTTCACTCATTCTTACCACATGTCCAAACCATCTCAACATACCTTTCTCAATTTTTGTCACTACGTCTACATTCAGTCCACACTATTCCCTTATCACACTATTCCCTTATCACACTGTTCCTAATTCTATCTTGCAATCTCACACCACACACACTTCTCAACGCTCTCATTTCCACTGCATTCACTTGATGAGTTGATGATGATGAAATATAATAAAAGCATAATAAAGTACATTTTTTTTAATACATATATAAATATTTTTGCTGACCATATATTTCAAGAAGTAGTCATTTTGCGACAGAGTCATTTGACGATGTAGTCTACTCAGGAGGTATTCAAGAGTAGTGGGTTTTCTTCAACGTTGGCTTTCTGCTGTGTGTACATTTTCCGACGTAGACAACTTTCACTGTAGCTTTTATGACGTAATCCCACCATTTGCGTTGTTGTTTTTCTGCCGTGTAGCCATTTTGCGAGGTAGGTGTTCACTCCAGGACCCCAAACCGCCATCAATTGTTCTTTAGCTGTCATTTTGATTCATGTACCTAAATATTTGTAAGAAAGGGATAAAACGTAACTAAATCAGGCCCGTAAAGTTTTATAAATAAGGCGTGATTCCTTTAACCTTTTGGACGCCAATGACCGATATACCCGCACCGCAGGTTCAACGCCAGAGACTGATTAATCGGTCACAGACCACAGGGCAACATAGACCTACGTGCATATGCATAAAGTTCAATTTCAGTTTTGAAACTTCGGTGACGTGGCGTCCGGTCCGCGTGACAGCTTTTGTGTTTGACACGGCGTCGAAAAGGTTAATTATTCTATAGACTTACATTCGACTTTGAGCACACTGGCTAGGGGCACGTCCCGGCATTTCGATGTTTTTAAGCTGAACTATCAGAGGATAGTTTGATACTCAATAACTTAAGTAAATAGCTTAGAACCTCTTAGCCTTCGGAGAGACGTTGGCTCTCTTTGCATGTTCTACCGTCTGTACAATGGGGAATGCTCGGAAGAACTTTTTGATTTGGTGCCATCGTCTCGTTTCTATCACCGCACCTCCCGCCAAAGGAGCAAAGTTCATCCCCACTTCTTAGATACATGGCACACCAAGAATAAGCGGGCATCTCGCTCGTTTCTTCCCAGAACGTGCAGAATGTGGAATGACTTGCCTCCTGAGGTATTTCCTTTGCGCTACGACATGGGATTCTTCAAGAAGCGGGTATTTAGGGTTCTCAAGGGTCGGCAACGCTTAAGTGGCTCCTGTGGTGTTGCTTATGTCCATGGGCGACGATAACCGCTTCCCATCAGGCGGCTCGTCTGCTCGTTTGCTGACTATAACATAAAAAAAAAAAAAAAAAAAAAAATTGTTCTAATTTAAATGAAATTGGGTGAACGTATATGATAGATGGTGATATACTTAGACAGGTGCTAGGTGAGAGTCAGGATCGCGGGTGTACCTAAATAAAAATAAACAAAAAGCATACCATATTTTAGTACCTAATTTGTACTATTTGGTACCTCCTTTAAAAAAATTAGTACCTCACGGTATTAAAAGTTATCACCAAAAAACATTACACCCGCCATTCTGACAGTCAGAATGGCGGGTGTATTTTATTACGCAATGATCCCGCGATTATTGATAAATTCTTTAAAAGCCAAATTTTAGTACCTTTTTAGTACTTTCATATTCAATTATAAATTGAGCCATTTTATTTGTGGTTTCCGAGTTTTACTCATTTTACACTTTACATTGCTATTACAATTTTGCAGGCGCTGTAATTTTCCACCGTATCGATTTCGTTTTTAAGAAAAAACGCTACGCTA
The DNA here is from genome assembly GCF_910591565.1 of Cydia splendana. Classification (NCBI taxonomy): domain Eukaryota; kingdom Metazoa; phylum Arthropoda; class Insecta; order Lepidoptera; family Tortricidae; genus Cydia; species Cydia splendana. Next base: position 14,552,816 of record NC_085963.1, on the reverse strand, counting down.
CAACTATTGTTATTACGCCAGGATTTAGTACCTTTTACGTTTAATTTGCTACCTTTTCACGATTAATCTGTTAAGTTCAATTAACTATGAAAATTACGTCTTACAAATGGCCAGGCGCCATGTCATAGAATTCTTCATATGAAACAATTCTGCTCTTCATTGTGCTTGTAATTGTGTACCTAATACCTACTTTTAAGTATATGGTGATTAATGAAATAAAACCCGCAAATTATGTCTGTTTGTCGGTATATGACTTCTCGTCCCGTTGATGTCCTTTTTAGGGTTCCGTACCAAAAAAGTACAAAAGGAACCCTCATGGTGCGACTCTGTCCGTCTGTCCGTCCGTATGTCATATCGCTAAATATATCGAGAACTACGGAAGCTATCGATTTAAAATTTGGAATGATTATTTGTTTATGAATTTTTAATAATTATGGAAAATGCCCAATATAAAGAGGGGGCAAAATTTACAAGTCTATAGTTACTAGGTCGAGTAGGATATCATTTGAAAGCGCTCGAATAGAACATTACAAAACATTTCTTTTTCACACTGAAAAATAAATTTATATTTGAAGGAAAAATGTGAAAAACAAAACTATTAAGGTCAATGTGGCAAATCCGTCAGAGGAGTAAATCCGTCCAACAACATTTGCGACTATTCTAACAACAGTATACACTTGCTGACTCGATCGCTAAAGCAGAGAGCATATTTAATACCAGTAGTCAAAAACAGATCACAACAGTAGTCAGAAACAGCGCTGTCGCCAGTAAATGAAAAAAAAATAACGCTATTAAAGTTCAGGTGCGCTCCGAACTTGATATCGAGCTAAGTGTGCTGCTCTGTTTTGTGAAGTTGGGATGAGACGATGTAAGTTCGGCCTTAATAATGGCTTATTTAGAATTTTAGACGATGCGAGAACTCGCATGCGAGTTTCATTACACTGCGGTTTTTGATCGGTCGGTTGAATTGGACGTAACCAACAGTCCGCAATGTAACTAAAATGCATGCGAGTTCGCGCGCAGTCTAAATCAGCCCTTAGTATGTTTATTATTGTTCGATATGCATGTTTAATTGTTTATCGGTCTTTTTATCCATTTTACATTATAATCTCTTGGTGAGAAACCATGGGTGGTTAAAATTTGTGTTTACAAAACTATCGAGCGGACAAATCCGTCAATTACGAAACGGGAAAAATCGTCATGTGCCGGAATTTCCCTATTTCATATATTGCCAACCTTTTTTGATTTGACTCACTTAGGTAAGTATAACTCATATCATACTCATGCAGTGATGCGAGATTTTTACTGAATTGTAAAATTTCTCATATAAATTCGTGGTAGCTTTCGTACATCAATCTAAGATATCTGTGCTGTATTATTTAAAATTAAAAAGTAGATTTTATTTTTAAACTTTTTTTAAAAGTTTAATTTAAAAAAAAATAGGACGGATTTGCCCCAAGAATATATTTGGGAATAAAATCTAAATTTAACCTTAAATTGAGTTCACTAAGGTTTAGTTTCGATTAAGGGTATAGTGGTATTTATGTTCACTTGACGTAAGTACCTACATGTTTGTAATACGTCACGATACAAGAAAAATCGTTGGTTGACAGAAATGCCCCAAACCCTAGGGAAAATCCGTCAACTGACATGTCTTTAAAAAAATCATATTTAAATAACCAGCAGTACTAGGAGTTTAATATGAGTACCTTTATATAAATAAATAAAATATATAAATAATTAATATTGGGGACATCTTACACAGATCAACCTAGCCCCAAACTAAGCAAAGCTTGTACTATGGGTGCTAGGCGACGATATACATACTTATATAGATAAATACATACTTATATACATAGAAAACACCCATGACTCAGGAACAAATATTAGTGTTCATCACACAAATAAATACCCTTACTGGGATTCGAACCCAGGACCATCGGCTTCGCAGGCAGGGTCACTACCCACTAGGCCAGACTGGTCGTCTATATCTCATAGGTTAAATAAATGCTTAATCTATTACAGTGATAAGGTTTATTAAAAAGTTAATATCATCATAGTTATGACCGGCCAGTGAACTTAAACTATGACGGAAATGCCCTCATTGACCTTAAATCCCCCCCCCCCTCCCCACCCCCTAAGTATCCCCGAAAAACCAACATACATACAGTGAGTATTTTAGTTACTAAACGTGTCTGAACACCAAAAATTTAGTCGAGAAGACTAGTAAGAGTGGTGGAGTGAGGCCACGGGGAGGCTCACTCGCCAGAAAAAATAGAACAAAATGGATCCATTCGACTAATTTACTGACTAATCTACTCGACTAAATTGTTGGTGTTCAGACACGTAATACTCGCAACTCGCCACTCGACTATGTAGTCCGAACTAGGCTAGACATTGATACTCAAGGCGGTTTGTGTACAAGTGGCTTAACCGCGAAACGCAAAAATCGAAACTTCGTTATCTGCCTCTCTATCGATCGAATATGCAAGAGTGATAGAGAGGCAGAAACCGAACTTTTGATTTTCGTGTTTCGCGGTAGGCCCTGTGTTGGTGCTAGTGACGCCCTCTACGCAGAGTTTTGCGTAATATTCCCTGTGGGGTCGCTTTCCGTGCCATATTCATACTCAGACACAGCGACCTTGTCAGAAGAAAAACTGTACCAAGACGATAGAAAAACATCATGTAATAGTTAAATGAAATAATTGCTTGTATTTCTAAAAGGTACGTATTTCAATCGTATGTCTTCTTAGCAAAATCAACGGGATCCCACAAAGAAGTATATTCATCACACTAATATACCGACAAACAGACATCATTTGCGGGTTTTATTTGATTAATCAGTAATCACGATATACTTAAGAGTAGGTATATGTACACGGTACGCGGAATTTTTTCATAGGAAGAATTCTTTGACATCGCGCCTGGCCATTTGTAAGAGGTAATTTTCATAGTTAATTGAACTTAACAGATTAAACGTGAAAAGGTAACAAATTAAACGTAAAAGGTACTAAATCCTGGCGTAATAACAATAGTTGTAGCGTAGCGTTTTTTCTTAAAAACGAAATCGATACGGTGAAAAATCGAAGCGCCTGTAAAATTGTAATAGCAATGTAAAGTGTAAAATGAGTAAAACTCGGAAACCACAAATAATGTGGCTCAATTTATAAATGAATATGAAAGTACTAAAAAGGTACTAAAATTTGGCTTTTATAGAATTTATCAATAATCGCGGGATCATTGCGTAATAAAATAAACCCGCCATTCTGACTGTCAGAATGGCGGGTGTAATGTTTTTTGGTGATAACTTTTAATACCGTGAGGTACTAATTTTTTTAAAGGAGGTACCAAATAGTACAAATTAGGTACTAAAATATGGTATGCTTTTTGTTTATTTTTATCTAGGTACACCCGCCATCCTGACTCTCACCCTCATTAGTGTTTTATACCGGTGGTTCAATTTTATATCCATTTATATCTGTTATAAATGTTATAATGTATATTTGGATTCCGGGACTGGGCAGTCAGCATGAGAAAATGTTCAATGGCTGGAAAGTGCAGGGGTCAAAATGTCCATACGAACTGGCTGTCTATGTGGTAAAAAGTATGAACGTTGTAATGCCTTAGTGTCAAAATGTCCATACGGACCGGCTGTGTATATGGCAAAAAGTAAAAATTTCAAAATTTGCAGTGGTTCAAATGGACGGCAGTTAAAATGTGTTCAGGTCCAATTAAACAAGTGCCATAATGTATAATAGCCAACGCGAACACATGCGTAAATGCATCACGGTAATAATGTTTCCTTTTTGTACATGGTATAAAGCTTTATTCTAACTAAAACGTTTGGTTTTACTCCAAATTTTACAAAAGTTGTACAGTTCTAGATCAATGCATTACGTTTGAGGGAAATAATTTTTATAAGTGAAAAATTCTCAGATTTTTGTTCAGTTTCGTTTTGCGGCGGTTAAAAAAAGCGTTCAGACGCATAGTGCCAGAAACGCAAATTACCTTATACGCGGATGACCAGAATTTCGTACACAAATTACCAGTTACGTAGATTACCCGAATTTTATTACGCAAATGGCCGGTATGTTCAAATTACGCATAGTACTAGAAACGCAAATTGCCTTATACGCGAATAACCAGAATTTCATTCGACGAAATTGCCTTAGACGCGGATGACAGTAAACCATGTTTCTAAAAATAAACATGCCTGTGTGTGTACTCATCAACATCAAACTAATAATAGCTATATCTATATAGACACTCAGCTAGATTTAAAAACTTCATGCTAAATATAAGGTAAAAATAATACAAGCCACTAGAATGTGAACGTCAGTTATTAAAAATACTAACTGTCAATTTGTGATTGATTTAGCAATAAAGAATTTAGCAATTAAAAATTGTGGTAAAATATTGAAAAATATGAGCTACTTCGAGTTAAATAACACATATGATTCCAGGTCTCGTCCTACACTAAAACGAGCAATAACCGATAGCAGCCGATGCATTTTTAGTGAATGCCCCGCGATGGATCTTCTCCATATCCCGTATCTTTCAAAGGCCATGCTTTTATCAAAACATAATTTTTATGTGCCACGAGATGCAAGGGTGTGCCGTCAACATTTAGAATCTGAAAACTGGGACCATGTATTAAATTATAGTGCATCAGTTACTGATTTTAATGAAATCCACACAGCAGACATCATACAAATTTATAAAAGTACTCTACAGTTGATAAATGTTACCGTGTCGTCTGCCCTAATAGAATAAGGTCATTTTAGGCTGTAGACTAGAATTAAATAATAAAGGTTAAAATTTAATGTTTAGTCATTTATTTATTTTTAACTATGTAACTCCAGTGAAGCTCAATCATATCTAAACGATATATACAAGACAGTCCTTTCACTGAAGTGGTTGTGAGTGTTCTTTGGTGATTTTAATCGCTTATCATCTGGCGATTTGTCTGCTCGTTTCCCTCTTATATCTTAAAACAATTTTGCTTGTATATTTAAACATTACTTGTACAGTAGACGTAAAATCCCACCAGGTATGTACCTGTTAGCTATGAGCTATCGGCTATAAACACGAACAAAAGATAAGCACTCCCGTGAAAATAAAAGAGACACGGCGATATTTATAGTTACTCGCCCAGCTATGAATTCAGGTATTCAGAATTACTACGACGACTTCACTATGACTAAATTACGTTACGTACCTACCTCTTTACATAGCATTCAACCTATCTCTGTCAATTTATATTGGCCACTTTAGATTAAAAAGTAACTTGCATTATGACTGATAAATACTAAAACAATGTTTAATGTCACTTTATAATGTTTCTCGGAGTTATTCAGTTACAATGCAAGAAGAAAGCGAAAAACTGATATTCAGTAAAACTCAAAAAGGCAGGGATTCACTGTTACTTGGTGTACATAGATATACTTTGGGCGTGCATAATCCAAGTGGGTCCACTCTATGGAAGTGCATAAACCGTCTGTCGTGTGGTTCATCGATTACCTTAAACGCCAGTCGAACAAAGATTGTGCGAAAAAGTGCACATACTTGTGAGCCATCCTCGTCGAAAAATAAAAATCACCTAGCTTATCAAAAATGCAGAAAAATGGTTTGCGAGTCCTATGAATCCGTTCAAAAAATATTTGAAGATGTTTATAGTCGGGATATGGACACAGATGAAGATTCGGATGATTGTACGATTCCATTATTTGAAAATAAAAAAAGGTCATTGTATAGAGCACGAAAGGAGTTTTTGCAGGTCAAATCGACGTCTTTCAAAACACTACAAGACGTCGAAGTACCAATAATATTAAGACAAAATTTTTTAATTTGGGAGGATGGAAATGACGATAAAATTTTATTATTCGGCACCAAATACTCGAGAAAAGTATTAAAAAATAAAAGTGATGACACAATATTCTTTGGAGATGGCACGTTCAAAATAACTCCTCAACCGTTTGAGCAGCTATTTACTATACATATGGATGTAAATAGCACAGAAGAGCAAACTAATATCATACCAATGCTATATGCATTGCTTCCTGATAAAACCACAAACACCTACTTACGACTCTTCAATTACCTGAGAAATGAGTTAGGCATGTGCGTAAAAAAATATAAAACTGATTACGAAAGAGCTGCTATAAATGCCTTCAAAGAAGTTTACCCTGAATGCGACGTAAGTGGATGTTTTTTTCACTACAACAAGGCTATATGGAGAAAATCTGAGGAACTTAAACTAGAAGACACTAAAGATGGCCGCAAGTTAGCAGAATTAGCGTCATATTTGCCTTTCTTACCAGCCGATCTAATATTACAAGGGTGGGCTGAAATAATGTCTAGTTTGCCCAAGCATAACAGATCCATTCCGGGAGTGGGCAGTCAACGTGAAACCACCCCAATAGAGAAGTTTGAAAAGTATTTTAATAAACAATGGTTGTCAAAATCACTTTTGGCAGAAATCAGCTGTGCAGGTGAGAGACATCGCACCAACAACGCGTTGGAGGGGTGGCATAGTAGGTTAAATAAAAGAATGCGGGCTAATCCAAGCTTATTTCAATTTATTCTCTTTTTAAGAAAGGAAGCCATCTATCAAGAATCAAAAGCTAAAGATGTGCTATTTGAAAATGTAAAGAGAAGAAAATGTGACATTTTATTTGATAAAAATTATAAAAAAAAGTTACAACAATTGAAGAACAAAGAGATTACTATTACTAATTTCTTGAAGTGTATTGTGAAGTTGAAGAAAAATGAAAAAAACTACAATAATTAGATTACAAAATAAAGAATAAGTGCTAATTATACTACAAACGTACCCATTTTTTTAGTTTAAGTGCTTAAATGAAGGTTTTTTTTAGTTTGTGAATAAGTAAAGTAATTTTTTAGTTTAAGTGCCTAATTGAAGTATTTTTTTAGTTTAAGTGCCTAATTAAGGAGGTAGCTGATTGTGATTTATGTTCGTAACTTACGGTACTTTATAAATTGAAATAAAATAATTTGTAATGATGTGTCGTAATTTATTTATTTAATCATATGGCGAAAGGTCACTTGTAGGAATCTATAAATCTAGGTATATCCAGGTTACGCAACTGGTATACAGTCTGTTTGTTAGGCCGCGTGCGGGCTTTACTTTAATCAGACGTAGTTGTCGCTCGTAGGGGAATTTGCGGGCACGTCATGTGGTAAGGTTTCCAAAAAACAACGTTATTTACTAGTATACATACTTAGTATTTGTAACTAACCTGTTATCATGTATCAGTCTTAAATATGCAACTACCAGCGTAGAAATAAAATTAATTTATTGATAAATACAATATACAGAGAGGTAAAAAATAACATACTTTTGCGTGATCAGAATTTTCCCATGTAGATTTTTTAGTACTTATAGTTAAAAAAAATGGCGGGACGAGTTACACATTTCGTACAGACTGGCGGGAACATGTCATGAGCCGCGACGAGTGGCGGACAAAAGGGGAGGGAAAGAAATTGGTACAACAGTATTTTACCAATAACATAGGACACTTAGTAAAAATACCTTATTCTGAAAACTTGAAAATATATTGATTTATATGTGAAACTTACTTTTGATGTGCCCGCATATCGCCCGCTGGAGTGCGACATATGATTATTGCCGTTAGTATTTTTAAAAGTACAATCAAGCAGCAATATATGCATCTAACTCCAGCTGTAGTGGTGCAGTTTCACGTGGTAAAGTGGATATGCTGGAGAAAAACACCAATTTTTTTTCATGTCTAGTTAATTTTTTGACAGTTATTCATTTAAACTTAAGCACGTTATATCAATCAAGCGTTTCGTCTATCACCCCTTTTGTTGTACTTGAATTTTAAGATGTGTACCATTTGTCACTAGACCATTGTGACCACGATTATATGTACATTTTGACACTAAGGCATTACAACGTTCATACTTTTTACCACATAGACAGCCAGTTCGTATGGACATTTTGACCCCTGCACTTTCCAGCCATTGAACATTTTCTCATGCTGACTGCCCAGTCCCGGAATCTATATTTGTGAGAGGGCATTATATTCATCAAATTCATTATAGTCATTAAATTTTGAGCAGGCTCGAACAAGAGGTTGAGCTAGAAGAGCTTAAAATGCTAAAAAGCCATTTAAGAGGGGTCTTGCTATTCTGGTCACTTTAATTTGCAAGAAAGTATGGTCGAGTTTGGTATCAAATGAAAGTGCTCGGTTTGTTACACATTTATAATATTGTATTTTTAATTTAAGTTTTTTTTCAAAAATGAAGACAATTTTGGAATTCAAGATGGCGCCCATGCACTATGTCATAAAAGTCGCCATGGATGTCGTTTTATAGGTTTTAGGGGGCGCAGATTTCGATGATGATTATTTTGGAATCCAAGATGGCGGCCATGCACTATGTCATAAAAGTCGTCATGGATGTCGTTTTATAGGTTTTAGGGGGCGCAGTTCGAATATGATGACCATTTTGGATTCCAAAATGGCGGCCTCGCAGTATGTCATAAAAGTCGTCATAGACGTCGTTTTATTGGTCATGGTCATCATTTTCGAAATTGATTCCTGATCAAATGGAATTGTACTTAGTAATTCGGTATCGTTAGATTACAAAGTAATCTGGGAATCGGTAATCAGATGTAATCGGGGAATCAGGAATCACTTACGAAATGCCCATCTCGGACTAAGTAGCACTGTATTCAATTGATCTTTCTGACGAACAGCGAGTTCACAGTTCGGGGAACTACCCTAGACCCTAGCCGGAGGAATGGCCGAGAACTCTACTTTAACACCTATGGGTTCAGTAATGAAACTGTAAAATAAGCTTAATACATAATTTATTTCACGCAACAACACTTGTGAGAATATGACATCCACACAACACGGGTTTTGGTAGAAGCGTCAGAAGCGCTGGCATGACTGCCGGCACTCCTGCTGCCACTACTCAGCAAATCTTGGTGCAACATGTGTAGATGGTGATGCAAGGACAGCAGCATCCGCCGCAGCAGCCTCCACAGCAGCCACCACAACCTCCGCAGCACCTGGGAACAGAAAGGGAATGTTAGCACAAGAAATAACCAACAACGTGCGCTGAGGGACAATCTTGAGTTCACAGCAACCAATTGCTTTGAGAAAAGAAAACGTGGAAGACCACGTGGTCATCATTTTTCTTCCCGGATGCTAACATCCAGAGGAAAATGGGAACTACGTTTGTATGAAGAAGCGGCAGTCCCCTTCTCTCTTAAACACCTCTATACTTACATGTTTATTGTTTGTAGAGAGTACTACTACCAAGTAGCAAAATACTAGACGTCCAAAAACGGACTCAGCGGATAAAGTTGTAAATAGGATGATTTTCGAGAACTTGGTAGGTAATATGTACTATTTTTTTGGTGTTTTTAATCGTTTTAGACGAATGATTTGAATGTACTGATGATAAATTCAAAACGGTGGCTTTATATACCCCTAATTCTAGTTTGAACGAAGAAGAAAATTGTACATTTCTTTTAATTTAGATTATGAAGTGCCAGCATTACAAAAATAAAGCTAGCCATTTATTATACATTTTTCATGATTGATAGAAGGTAAAAAAATACTAAAAGTACTGTTACACATGCTAGTTAGCCTAGCATGCAACTATTAAGCAAATACCTTCTAGCATGTGTGTTTAGGACGTGCTACTTTGAAGCATGCTTTTTAGTGGCACATAGAAAATTTAATGTGAACAGTTCATAAGCATGCTCATATTAAGCATACTAAAAAAGCACGCATATTGGCATGCTATTGCGGAGCAAGTGTAACAGTACCTTTAAGCTTCTTAAGGTACTCTACTGAGTACGATAATCTTATCTTTTGATACCAGTTTGATACTTCAAACTGGTTTAAACTGGTTTCAAAAGATAAGATTATCATTTTACTTAAAGAAAACATTATTTTATTTAAAAAAAGAAACAAAACTGCATTCAAAGATTTTTAAAAAATCGCTTGTCTTGCCCGGGAATCAAACCGACTTAAAAAAACAAAAAATATTAAATACATATTCAATTTTATGGATATTTTGTACGATAGGCTAGTATATAATGTTTCTTGGAGAAATTATAACATTAACATGAACTGTATCGACTAGTGGAATAAAATAGTGAACAGTGTTTTTTTTTTATTATTTTTTAACCGACTTCAATTTCATGGAAGGAGGAGGTTCTGTATTCGGTTGTGGCTATTTTTTTTTCTATGTACGTTCACCGATTACTCCGACATCCGTAGTCCGATTTGAGTAATTCTTTTTTTGTTTGAAAGGAGCTACCTCCGAGTTGGTCCCATTTTAATTTGGTTCTGTTCTGATGATGGGATCCATGAGGAATTGAGGGAACTCCTCAATTTTTAAAGGCACATGCATGGTGTTTTGGGCGTTTTCTTAAGCAACTCGAGCATTTTCTCCCGAAAACCACCAATTTGATGAAGTAGACCTGATGATGATGATTATTTTGATGATAATGATGATGATTTCTTTAAATTTAAGTATGTTCAGCGATTACTCCGGCACCTGTGATCCGATTTGAGTAATTCTTTTTTTGTTTGGAAGTAGTTACCTCCAAGGTGTTTCCGTATTATTTTTGGTTCTGGTCTGATGATGGAATCCATGAGGAATTGAGGGAACTCCTCAATTTTTAAAGGCACGTGTTAAGTGATTTCGGGGTTTTCTAAAGTAACTCGAGCAATTGCTTCCGAAAACCACCAATTTGATGTACTGCAACTGTAGCCTTACCACGAGTTTGACATTGACACATTCGCTAACGTCTTATGCATCTAAATGTAACTTTTTATGCATCTCGCTCACACTAAGGTTAGTACGAGCGAGATGCATAGGAAGTAAGTTACAAACATGCTAGCGAATATATCAATGTCAAACTCGTGGTAAGCTGGTAAGGCTACTGATCGGGGATTAGGGTTAGGAGTCAAGGGGTCAGGGATTAAGGGGTCGGGGAATGGCAGTTGAAGAGTTGCTGGTTCAGGATCGAGGGGTTCCTGGATCAGGGGTTGATGTGCTGTGAGGTTGAGTGATCGGGGGGCAGAGGGATTGGGTCAGTGGCGGGGCGGGCGGATGGATTTAGTTGACAGGAATTATAATTTCCTAGACGGACTCGAGAAAATTTCTGGTTCAGGGTCGAGGGGTTCCTGGATCAGGGGTTGATGCGCTGTGAGGTTGAGTGATCGGGGCGTTGAGGGATTGGGTCAGTGGCGGGGCGGAGGATGGATTTAGTGTAGTAGTGACAGGAATTATAATTTCCCAGACGGACTCGAGAAAATTCCTGATTACATATTTATTAAAGAAATAGGTACACGAATTTAGTGTTAAACATGATCTTGTTTTTCATTCATGCGTCGCGCTCTTAACAATGCGTTAAAACTAAAAATGGAAAAATAAAAACTTTTTACAAAAAAAAGCAAACCGACTTCAAAAAGAATGAAATAAAATGTTATCCTTTTTGAAGTCTATGCGTTACCTACTGATATGTTTGAAGTCGGTGCCAAGCCAAGTAGTAACAATACCAGTCAAAAATAATCAGCTTTATGGCTATAAATCCCATTAGAACTGTACTAATAACTATTACAAATGTGTAAGTAATTCTGTCTGCCTCTTTGTCGCCTTTTCATGGCTAAACAACTGAACCGCTTTAGGTGAAATTTGGCAAGAAGGTAAATTTCTTGAATTGTTTTATATTTTGAAATGTAGTCCTCTGGATAAGGGACGGGAAATTACTCAGTCCCAATCTCACACTTGCGTGCTATAGACTGTTGGAGCATTAGTAAGAAATGCTCTTTAAAAAATACGACGGAAAAAAATGCATTGGATTTCCACTAATGTGCCGACAAACATGGTACAAACTGCGCCAAGAAGGTTTGATCGTGTGTTCTGAGGTGTGTTCTTAGATACAATCTACGTCAAAGATATGTTTACACTTTTGCACCTTACTCCTTTGTAATAAGGCGAAAAGTGTAAACATATTTTTAACGTCGACTGTACCTACAGAAAGTACGTTCATTGTCGTCGTGTAAGGCAATCCAACGTAGGTACATCCTTATCGAATCGCACCAAAATCATGGTATGCTTCAAAATTTGACTTGGCACCGACTTCAAACATATCAGTAGGTAACGCATAGACTTCAAAAAGGATAATATTTTATTTCATCCTTTTTGAAGTCGGTTTGCTTTTTTTTGTAAAAAGTTTTTATAGTCGGTTCGATTCTAGGGCGAGATTAAGCGAATTAAAAAAATCTTTGAATGCAACCGCATTCATCTCATTTTACTTAAAGCAAACAATCCTTGAATGAGCTAACTTAACGTTTTATGGCACTTTCCCTCCAGGGCCCTTTTTGTCACACATGCGGTTGATACGGCATGCCCAAAGTAAGCGTCCATACCTTGAATACACGAGCTCGATACGTTACGCATGATCGTGAACGGAAAAATGATACAAGTGTGGACCCAGCTTCAACCAGCCTATGAATAGATAACGATACCCTTACAACAGGCTTAGTATGGACTCTTGAAATAATGACAACTAGGTGGTAGTGCGACGAACATCTTTAAAAATTGCAATTATTATTACATCTGACTGTAGTCATAGCCATCTAAAGCTAAACAATCAGGGCCTACTAGTATTACCATTTTAGTTCAAAACAAAATTTTGTTACGTTTACATCACACAAATTATTTGGCTAAACAAAATTTTCCGTTAAACCTTTATTTTATTTTATTCCATTTCAATTTAAATTCGCAATGTCTTGCAAGCCCGTTTTATGTAAAATGGAGTCAAAAAAATCAAGATCAAAACCGCATTCGGGAGTTTACATAGTTAAAAGTCGTGAGCTGAGAGGAGGCATACTGTATACAGACTGCCATTGTCTGCGGAGAAATGGATTACAATACGACTGTCGGCGGACGTGCTGCCAGAACTCAAGCTGCTGCGTCGTGCTACCGGCGCCGTTGTGCGTGCCCGCCAACGTGGCCTGCGCCAAGCACTGCCAAAACCCTCATGCAGAAGCATTAACCGCTATATGCAGAATGCGTACCTGTTGACATCAAAATAATGTAGTATGTCAAGAAAAAAAAAACACTAGAAAAGGGCAAAAGTTCAACCGTTCGTCCAACATTTGAATGATAATGAATAGCTTGCTTCTAGCAGGAATACTGGCATTAAAATTTCAAATTCGGAATACAAAAAAAATAATGCCAATCAAAAATGTTTGTCTGACAGAATACCACATTTCTTTGAAATCCGTTGGACGTATTTGTAAAAAATTGTAAAAAAATATCAAAATTCTAAATTGTTCGTGGAAAAAATAAAATTTATTTTGGCTGTCTTATTAAATTTCTAGATTTTATTTAAAAACTGTTATCTAAAAGCGCCTTCTTCGCACGTTTCATTAATTTATCGGATTTAACTACAAAAATGTAAGTACCCAACCTATATCCAAAATACTTTTAAATATAAATACTGAAAACAGTGCACGCTGAACGTACACGCTGACCGTCGGTCGTAATCAAACGTTAGTGCTCGACCGACGGTCAGCGCGTACCGTACGTTGCACGCGCTGGTCTTTGATTGGTCCGTTGCTTCGATCAGCGTCGCACTGAACGCATGATGTATATGTCGTAGTCAGATCGTATAATCCGCCGTATTACATTACGGCTAGCCGTTATCAAAAACAGGGGCGTTTTGAAATGCGGCGGTTCGACGATTAGCCGGATTGTCATTGCGATACGTTCTTCAATAAGGCGGCCAACGTTTAGCCGCATCGTACTACTATTTTAGATTGTAGAGTGACCAGTTCTTTCGGTCGCCTACGTAACCGGAGTTTGACAATGTTTGCAATTTAATTTATTTTTACCATGGTCCCACCGCACTACATGTGTTTCTTTTCCAAAACATTTCCTTCACAACTTAAATAGACGGAGCCCCGCAAGCGGGGCTCCTATTTCTGGGCGGTTTGCCCTTCGGGCATCTGAAGCTACCTAACGAACCTAACCTACTTACCTACCTACGCTTTTTTCCCCAAAGTGTAATGTTTTCACGGACGTCTCACTAAATCAATAGGTAGGTAGGTTAGGTTTGTTAGGTAGCTTCAGATGCCCGAAGGGCAAACCGCTCAGAAATAGGAGCCCCGCGAAGCGGGGCTCCGTCTAGTTAAGTTGCGAAAGAAATGTTTTTTGAAAAGAAACAGTCCGACGAACTCCAGATTTGATGGACACCCCAGCGTTTGTCAGGCAGCGCCACGGGTGTTAAAAATGGGAACTAAAAACTGTCAAAGCGGCGGCTAATGACTCGCTGTATTACATTACGGCTAGCCGTGTTGAAGAACGTATGGCGCCGAATACATTCCGGCGGTTTCCCATTCAGCCGCATTCAATCCGGCTAATCGTTAAACCGCCGCATTTCAAAACGCCCCTGTTTTTGAAAACGGCTAGCCGTAATGTAATACGGCGGATTATACGATCCGACTGCGACATATACATACAACCACCCAACCAACCAACCACCCTGCGCGTCGGTCGACGTCAGCGCTGACGTCGGTTAAACGTAGATATATTTAATGAAAATGTATGATAATACGCGTACGGCTACGTTGCGTATCACACACGCATGGGTGGAGCACTGTTTCGAGCCTAATTGTTTATGTAGTAATCATAATCATACACATAAATGTTCGAATTGCTTTCAGGTGTTCTCCGTGTGGTCCCATGGTATGCTACAAATATGAAGATTGCGGTCCCGCCGTAAGTATTGAGGAAACAAATTTTGGAATCGCACAGAGCGGCAACCATTACCATTGTAATATTCAAAGATCGCAGGCCGTCAGACTAAAAATAGAAGCTTTATGTCGACATTTGTAATCTGATACCTTTGTGATTTCAAGACTAGGTATTATATTTAACATATCTTAAAATTTACATGTAATTGTGATTTTTGTACAGTTGCAATGTCTCCCGAGATCCGCGTTCAAGCGGAATGGTCTTCAAGATTGCCAGTTCTTTCAACAGGGATCCATCCGGTACTTGTGCCGGGCAGGTCCATGTTGCTCTAGGCCGTGCCCGCCGTGCTGTCCGCCGTGCGTCCGCAGACCGCCTCCTGGGAAGACATACGTGACGCGCTTCAGTGACTTTGATCTGGTTTCCCAATGGTAGCAAGATTGATGCCGTCTTTCCTAGCACTCGGTAATACATATTTCACATGGCGGACAGTTCGTGGCATTTTTATATATCTGATAATAACGGTATTTTTTGTTTACAGAAAGGAAAAAGCCAAGAAGGCCAAGCTTCGCGTGCGGAGGAAGGTGGCTCACAAAAAAAGGACGATAAAGAAAACCAACTTAAAAGAACGAAAAGCCGTGAATTGCGTGGGGGAATAATGTATTACAGTTGTCATTGTATAAAGCGCAATGGGCTGCAGCACGATTGTCGCCGCACGGGATGTGGCGGCGAACCTGCATGTCTAGTGTTACCTGATCCTGTGTGTGCCCCTAGTCAGCTGGCTCGCGCCCGCGGGCTCGCGGATCCTGCGCCGCTTGCAGCCCACTACGCCGCGGCCGGGGGCGGGGGCAGCTCCGGTGGGCAAGCGGCAGGCGGCTCTAAGTCCGGTGGCAAGAGATTTATTGTTTGTGAACTCAAAGGAGTTGTCCCAGACGTCGGCGGGAGCAGAGGTGAAAAATGCTGTAAGTGTACGTGTCCTACTACTCGAGACCATGATAAACATAGTCAACCCGGTGCGGCCAGTGGAGCCTGTTTCGTAGCTAACGTTCCATTCCAATCCAAAGCTTCTGCAAATACATCAACTTCACGTTGCCCCTGCAAATCTGGTAAAGCCGCTGCGGATTCCCATTCAGGTGGGCAATTTCCAGCGTTTGTTTTTGATGAGAATACTTTAGATACAATTCTGAAGCGCTTCGAAGACAAAGAGTTGGCAGAATCTAGCGACAAACCAGTGGTAGGTCCAGGAGGTCGCTTTCGTAAGCCTAAGCCACCTGTAGTGGAAAAACCTTGTACAAGACCGGGTTGTGTTCACTGGCAGCCGCCCCCGCCCTGTGTGTGGGATTTGCCTTGCAAAGCAGACTGTTTTGAGACACCGGCGGGGATTCAGCCAGGTCGCAATCCACTGAAGAGTGGCGGTGGCGGTTGGATTTCAAAGGAAGGAGAGCCATCCGTGGCTCTCGGTTCCCCCAATAAATCACCTAGCGGCCAGCATCACAATAAAATGAAATTGCTGACGCCTGAATGTTGCACAGGTTGTTCCGGGGCGGGAGGCGGCGGCGCGTCGGCGCCCGCGGGCGGCCTGCCGGCAGGGCTCCCGGTTATGGTTATGAAGCTGTGCTGAGCTTCTCGTATATCACCAGAGGATAAGAAAAAGTGCAAAATGATATTATGAAGTCTTCGGAAAAATAAATGTTTATCGAATAATTTAGTTTAATTTTGTGTACCGTAAAATGGTGTTTTAACCGTGGTACCACAGCTTTTGTACCACAGGGGGACCACGGGTAATTTTTTCCCCGTGGACCCACTGCTCCAGTTTTAAGTTATCTCTTTGAATACGAAACTTTCAGTGGGCCCACGGGTCATTCCTCAGATAATTTATTTCCCCATAGATAGACCCACTTCAATTTAAGCGTAGGTAGGTAGGTACGAGTAGGTAGGTTAGGTTCGTTAGGTAGCTTCAGATGCCCGAAGGCCAAACCGCCCAGAAAAATAAAGTTTTATCCAGGTTTGAATGTCAGTTTTATCCCTACTCATCCCATTTTACGGTACCATTTCTATTGTCAACTAGCGACCCGCCCCGGCTTCGCACAGGTTAGCAAATTATACACCAAAACCTTCCTCAAGAATCACTTTATTGATAGGTGAAAACTGGATGAAAATCCGTGCAGCAGTTTTTGAGTTTATCACGAACATACAAACACACAGATAGACGCGGTGGGGGACTTTGTTTTATAAGGTGTAGTGATGTAGGTAAGATAAGAGTGGGTAGTTGTGCCCGATTTCGCGCCAGGTTAATAAATGCTCTAAGGTAGAGTTAGACCATAGACCTAGGATTCGCTTGCGCTTGACAGACAGCTGAAGTGTGCGAAAGGGAAGCCATCACGTATATGAACATCCCATGAGTGCGAAAGAGTCAGACTACCAAAGAGAAAACGTAACCACTTTTGAGTTTGACGACGGCCGCGGACGGCCAAGAGCTTATCACGGTAATTTTCAAATTGAAAAATATACACGGATTAGGACGAAAAGTATTAAATAAAGTAATTCAGTGAAGATGGTGTCTTGTAGTGTGCCGGATTGCAGTGTCACAGGGCCAATGATATTCCGACCGAAATTTACATAACGATATTTTGTCAAATTAACAGCGTAAAAAGTGTAAGAAGCCGGTTTATACAGTTCATTATAAGTTTTTCTTCCTTTGTGTGCTAATATTTTATCATATTAGTCTATAATTTAAAATATTTTGTGTAAAAACATAATCTGTTACTTTACGCTAGGGCTTGACAAAATGTTCGATAACTTGTCGGTATATTAATAGCTATGTAATTATTTCTTCACAAGACATCATTAAGATATTAGCTTTTATAACCGACTTCAAATAATAACGATTGTTATACCTTTTTGAAGGTGTTCATGTATAGCGGTAAACTTAAACTTCACTTTCCAACACAGTAAGGCCAAGCGCGCACCACGACTTTTTGTCGCGCGATAATTTAGTCGCAGAAATGTAACGTATGTGTTTATATGGCAGTGCGCGCATATGCGACAAAAAAATCGCAGCGATTTTAAAATTGTGATTTGTCACATTTTTCCGCGACTGCTCGCGACGCGATTGTCGCAAAGTGAATTGCGGCATACGGAGTTGTATGGCCCCGCGCGCACTGCGATAATAAAATCGCACCCGGACCTCAGTCGGCATATCGCTCTCCAAGCGTCAACATGTCAACCTGCTGCTGAAGACGCTAGATGTTGACCATTTAATTATGGAAATAGAAGGAGATCACCTTTGTGGTGTAAATACTCAAAGTCATACAGCGATCACATATTAAAGACAACGTTTCATGACAAACGACTGGTACGAAATCCATGTTGAGAATGAACAAACCGCGACTTTTTCATCGCAGTGCGCGCAGTGAATTTTCTGCGATATATTACAGCGCGATTCTAAAATCGTGTCGCAAAAACAAAATCGTGGTGCGCGCTTAGGCTAAGAGTTACATTAAGATAAGTCTGCAACGATTTTGATGGCAAACGCAGTGCAAGTGTTATTTATACGTCATAATGTCGTAGAATTTTAACGTTTAAAATAACACATTTGAAAAAGTAGTCGATAAAGCAATCAAACATCGACAGATTATTAATATGTTGTAACATGACATCACTATTTTTGATCTAACATAGACAATTTACGCACACACTTGCATTTATTTTTGGTCACACTTTCGAAGATTGACAGTTGTTCTTTGTCATATAATTCTTTGAGTTAGACCGAGATAAGTTTGTTCCTGGTAAAGTAGTCATGTCGCTAAGACGCAAAGTTTCCAAGATATAAGTGAAAAACCGAAAAATGGGACCTTCTTACCCCTCTCTCCCCCCGGCTTAAAGGCTATGGCCGGGGACTTTTGATAGGGAACGTGCATTATAGGGGGCAGCACTAGAGGCGGCTAAAGCGACACTGTGCGAATTAAATGGAACGTTAACGCAATTCTGTCAAACTATCACAAATGATGTTTCAAACGGAAAAACACTAGAAAAAATTTAGAAATGTTAGCGAGCGGTTCCGATTATGGCCACCGGTGGCAGACTCTCCAACGCGCACGTTCCCTATATGTTCACCTCCTAACTAGTCCAAACAAAGTTACGGAGTCAAAAATTGTGTTCTAGGAACACTTCTATTGTAGAATAATATACTTTTTAACCGCCTTCTCAGGTTCTCAGTTTGACCCGTATGTATGTATGTATGTATGTATGTTTGTTCGCGATTATCTCGCGTTTGGCTGAACCGATTTTGATGCGGTTTTCAGAAAAGTGTTTGTTACATTCTGGAGAAGGTTTTAGTATACATAGATCTGAGCTCATGCTGAACCCTGGCTGTACCTAGTGGAACTCAGGTTTGGTGCAACATAGGCACACGCTGTTTTGGTCATCCGACACGCCTTGATGAGTACTTGGGAGAGTAGTACCCAAGATGGAGCTGATGCTGAACTCTGGATGTACCTAGTGGAACTCAGGTTTGGTGCAACATAGGCCAACGCTATTTTGGTCATCCGTCACATCTTGATGAGCATTTGGGAGAGCAGTACCAGAAATAAACCTGATGCTGAACCCTGGCTGTACCTAGTGGAACTCAGGTTTGGTACAACATAGGCCAACGCTATTTTGGTCATCCGTCACGTCTTGATGAGCACTTCGGAGAGCAGTACCCAAGATAGAGCTGATGCTGAACCCTGGCTGTACCTACTGGAACTCAGGTTTGGTGCAACATAGGCCCACGCTATTTTGGTCATCCGTTACATCGTGATGAGCACTTAGGAGAGCAGTACCCGAAATAGACCTGATGCTTAACCCTGGCTGTACCTAGTGGAACTCAGGTTTGGTGCAACATAGGTGAACGCTATTTTGGTCATCCGTCACATCTTGATGAGCACTTGGGAGAGCAGTACCCAAGATAGAGCTGATGCTGAATCCTGGCTGTACCTAGTGCAACTTCGGTTTGGTGCAACATAGGCCCACGTTATTTTGGTCATCTGTCACATCTTGATGAGCACTTGGGAGAGCAGTACCCGAAATAGAGCTGATGCTGAACCCTGGCTGTACCTAGTGCAACTCCGGTTTGGTGCAACATAAGCCCACGCTATTTTGGTCATCCGTCACATCTTGATGAGCACTTGGAAGAGCAGTACCCAAGATAGAGTTGATGTTGAACCCTGGGTGTACCTAGTGGAACTCAGGTTTGGTGCAACATAGGCACACTTTGGTTTGGTTAACCGACTTGTCCTCGTGTGCCTATGTTGCAGAGTTCCACTAGGTGGGTCAATCAACTTTTATCTAACAGCCTTTAAAAAAAGGAGGTTCTCAGTTTGATCCGTATGTTTGTATGTATGTTTGTTCGTGATTATCTCGCGTTTGACTGAACCGATTTGATGCGGTTTTCAGAAAAGTATTACATTCAGGAGAAGATTTTAGTGTACAGTACGTACATGGATGGTTTGAAAAACCAATTGGACCCGGTAGGTGGCGATGCTATCGGTATACCTACCAACAAATTTAAGTTGCTGAAACCGATTTAGATAAAATAGTAGGAGTGGGAGTCGGACTCGGACTGGAAGTGGGAGTGGGAGCAATATACATACAAATCGTTTAGCACCGAAACGTTATATTATGTTTTGTCGCGATTATCATCGAGTTAGACCATCACCAACATTAGTAGGTAGTTACTAGCCCAAAACTAAATGGAGAAACTAGTATTTTAGCCCAAAACCTAAAATAAATGAAGTACCTATCACTAAAAAGTAAAAAATTAAATTAAATAAATAAAAAAGAATAAAATTTTAAAAAATAAACAAAAAGAAAATGAAAACAAATAACTTCATACTAAGTTACCCTAAAACTAAATGGAAAGCCTAAAAAACTAGTATTTTTGACCAAAACCTAAAATAAATGAAGTACCTACCTATCACTAAAAAGTCAAAAATAAAATAAAAAAGAACAAATAAAATAAAAATAAAGAAAAAGAAAACCAAAATAAAATACCTAACTTAATATTATTTCTTTTTAAAAAAAAAAGGGAACCGCCTTCAAAAAACCAACCCAATGAAAAGCACAAAATAATTTTTATATGGCACCCCTATACCTGTCCACTCTGTCCAGTCCCTATCCCGTCGTAAAGCAAATTTCAGCCAAAAAGTAATTAATACCTAATGTCACAGTCGTTGGGTATTGAGGACGAGGGTATTAGACGTTCGGTGAAGGAGCGCTTTTTCAGTCGGCTCACAAAAGTCCTTAACAGTCTTTTGTCAGGAGGCAACAAAGTGCGCGCCTTCAACGCCTGGGTAATGCCCCTACTCACTTACTCCTTTGGCATACTAAGGTGGACTCAGACCGAGCTGGACGCCCTGGATCGGAGGGTCCGGTCACTGCTCACCACACATCGCATGCTACACCCACGCTCGTCAGTTATGAGATTGTACATCCCACGGAAGTGTGGAGGCCGAGGCTTCCTAAACGCCAAGGATCTCCACAACCGCGAGGTGTACAATCTCAGGAATTATTTCCTTAACAACGAGTGTGGGATGCATCGTGATGTGGTGGCAATAGACAGGAACCTCACGCCGCTCTCCTTGGCAAATGAGAACTGGCGCAAACCTGTAGTACTAAGTACTGCGGATCGCAAGGCGGCATGGGAGAGTAAGGTGCTACACGGGCGGTTCTACAAGGCCCTCACGGGACCCGATGTGGACCTGCTCGCGTCGGTGAACTGGTTACGATTCGGGGACCTCTTCGGAGAAACCGAGGGTTTTGCCTGTGCAATTGCGGACGAAGTGATGATGACGAACAACTATCGGAAATATATCCTGAAGGACGGTACGGTCGACATTTGTCGGGCATGCCGCCGTCCCGGAGAGTCACTCAGGCATATCATTTCCGGTTGTTCTCATCTTGCTAACGGCGAGTACTTGCACAGACATAATCTCGTAGCCAGGATTATTCACCAGCAACTTGCTCTTCTGTATGGCCTTGTGGACCGCGAAGTACCGTACTACAAGTACTTACCTGCGCCTGTTCTCGAGAATGGTCGTGCCACGCTCTATTGGGATCGATCTATCATCACTGACAGGACTATTGTCGCCAATAAGCCTGACATCGTGCTGATAGACCGATTGCAGCGCCGGGCCGTGCTCGCCGACGTCACCATCCCCCATGATGAGAATCTCGTGAAGGCCGAGAAGGACAAGTCCAGTAAGTACCTAGACTTGGCTCACGAGATAACCGCCATGTGGGATGTTGATTCGACGATCATTGTCCCGATAGTCGTTTCAGTGAACGGTCTAATAGCGAAGAGTCTCGACCAACACCTAGACAGACTCTCGCTGGGTGGTTGGATCAAGGGTCAGATGCAGAAGGCGGTAATTTTGGACACGGCGCGTATAGTACGTCGGTTCCTCACTCTGCGGCCCTGACCACCGGCAGCTTGGGCCAAGCCCCGCTGCCGGCGGCAATCTAGGTTAGGTTTTTTATAATGTGTTTATATGTATTTTATATTGTTTTGTAAATGTTTTTATATTTTACTTTTATATTCATATTATAAATTACCTAACTTAAGAGGAGAAATAAATAAGAAAAAGATAATTAATAATCATTCGGGTAATTACTTAGTTTTTGAAGGCGGTGCCAAACCAAAAAAAACATTCTTAGCTGCCAATCAGAAAAAAATACGAGTATGTAGTACCTACAAGAACTAAATTAATGAGTAAACTAAGTATGTCTTTATAATGCAAGTAAGTGCAGCGTTCTTTGTTGTCTAAAATATCGGTTCTCAAAAATTTTGGTTTGGCACCGACTTCAAAAACTAAGTAATTACCCGGATGATTATTAATTATCTTATTATTAGGTATTAATTACTTTTTGGCTGAAATTTGCTTTACGACGGGATAGGGACTGGACAGGTATATGGGTGCCATATAAAAATTATTTTGTGCTTTTCAGTGGGTTGGTTTTTGAAGGCGGTTCCCTTTTTTTTTTTAAAAGAAATAATATTAAGTTAGGTATTTGATTTTGGTTATCTTTTTCTTTATTTTTATTTTCACATCACCTTTTCGAAAAAGGGCTTTTTCATCCCTGCTAGGAGGGATCAAAGTGGCACTTTTCTTCTCTGCTAGGAGGGATCAAAGTTGTACTTTTCTGTTCTAGGACACATTTTTTTTCATTTTTACATACAATTTTTTTAGCTTAAATAGTGTTTTGATACATGATAATTTCCTCATTTATTATTTTTTTATTTTCCTCATATAGTTGATGTGAAAAGCAGTATGTGTCACACGGTATCAAAATTATTTCGTCTTGGGCGTTAACACTTGAATTCCTCATTACGCTCAGGATTCTACTTTAGAATCCATCGCTTCATTCAGGATTAAATGTAGGTAGTCTAGTATACGCCCTTGACGGAAATATATCATTTTGATCCCTTGTAACACAAACTACTATATTACTCTTTGGCCATTACCAATGTTACCATAGATAACATGTTACAGAGAAATGTCAATAACTTTGACAACATCAACCGTTCCATTAAATTTCACCGCCATAAAATGACCGACATCTAAAATTGTAAAATCAAATCAAATGATACCAAAAACAATAGTACAAAATAATGAAATTACAGTACCTAAATACCCCTTACACAAAAATGTCTTTAAGTGCCCTTAAAACCTGTTCGAGTGTCAAAAATGGCCTCCTCTGCATCAAGCGCTGGTGCAGCTATCAAAGCAATGATACCGGTTGTAGTGGCAGTAATTCGAATGATAGTTCGGATTTGGGTAACCAAGGTGGATACTCCATGTATGATGTAAGTGCCCATATGATGGTTAAAGGTCTCTGCCCACTACACCGTATCATACCATGACCGTAGTAGGAACGTTTCATGCAAAAAAATATTCTTTGTATTAAAAAGTATGAGAAGCCCACTAGCCCGTTCCGTCACCGACCATACCCGTCGCGTGCCATGCACGGACCGTCAAAAATTGTCGGCGAGGATATTTTGCCGGTGCCGAAACGCTCCATGCACGGCACGCAACGTTGCCAGAACGGTGCGTGCAGGCGGCGAAACCGTGAGCATACGGGTTATAACCGCTTATGGTGACCGTTCTAAGCCCGTTATAAACGCGTTGCCATATTTCTTGCTCGCTCTTGCCAGTCTGATAACTATTCGCTCGCTCTTTCTGACGAGTCTTGCTCTCGAGAATAAAACGCGGGTACTAAGGGGATGAAACGCGGATGCTACGGGGATGATGCGCGGTTACTACGACCCGTTATGTACGGATATGAAACAATGTGGACACGGTGTAGTGGGCATAGTAGTCCGTATCGCGTTAAATTCCGTGCCTGATACGTTCACAGCACGGTCATGGTATGATACGTTGTAGTGGGCAGAGACCTTTAAGCCCTAAATTTATCAAAGCACTAGAAATAACCGGTCAAGTGCGAGTCGGACTCGCGTTCCAAGGGTTCCGTCCGTACATTACTCGATTTTTAAAAATGATTTTTTTTATGTGGAACTTGAATGAAATGTCGGGCATTATAGGTAGAGGGGCGGGGGGGGTGGCATTTTATAGGGGTTGGTCACCCCTTTCAATGACACCCGATTTGTGTCTAGGACACGCGTAGGTTTTTGTTTATACGTGTTTGAAGTTACGAAATACAGTGGTCAAAAACGAAATACGGTGCCAGAGTCACCGTTAGATACGACGACGAGCGAAGCGAGGAGGAGTGTTAGGTATCTTGCGTTCACAACATACCCGACTCGCTGTCAAAAAAGAAATACAGTGGTCAAAAACATGTACTTATACGGACAAAGTGCCCAAAAACATGTTGGACAAAGTGCTCAAAAGTCCACATTGGTTACCCTTTCGTACACCTCAACCAATTTATTCACCGAAGAACCGATTGGTTGTTATATTGAACATAACCACAAAAAATAAAAATAAATTTTTCGTAAGTTTGGGGAGGGGTCGGGGGGTTTCCTACCCCCTCCCCCCCTCCCCCCTCCCTATAATGCGTTATTCAAATGCATCCCCGAAATGTCTTTAAAAAACCTGTAGGAGTCGGATCAAACTAAGTAATTAAGTCCGACTCACGCTTGACTGCACATTTCTAATAGCTTTTCCTGTCATCTATAGGTAAAGTAGGTACTATAGTTTGAGTATTTTGTTCTAAATTTGGGGGGGGGGGGGGGTCGGACAGACAGACAGACAGACGCATGAGTGATCCTATGAGGGTTCCGTTTTTTCCTTTTAAGGTAGGAACCCTAAGAAGAGCGGAGGTAAGTCGAGCAGTTTCCAAATCGGAGGTTTTTATACTTTTAATCGGGGATCATGGTACCCAAGTGCATCCCGTGCTCCATTAGGTTGCAACCGGGAAATCACTGAGATTATGTTGCCTAGGAGTAGGAGTACCTACTGTACCGTGTTATTCCAGCTATTGTGTTCAACCAACATCCAAATATCTCAATATACCTAACATAGAAATTCTCACAATTGTATTATTTATGTATTTTGTTCTAGGCGAGAAAATACAGCCACTCTCTACCCGGCCATAATGTGAAAACTCCCTTCGATATCCCTAAAATGCCTAGTGGCGTATTCCGCTGCACGGACTGCGAGGTAAGCGTAAATAGTACCTAAGTGGCAAGCGCGCTTAATTCTGTAGGATTAACACAAACTTCGAGTATTACAAAGTGATTATCCAAAATTAGTTAGGTTATAAATATTGAAACGCAAAATTTGTCAGCTCTGAATAACTGATAGGCTGATATCGTCCGCGGCCAACCGGTTATCTGTGGGCCCTTTATGCAGCAAATAAGTACTAATTAATCGTCCTTGTTCACACATAATTTTAAATATTTTAATATGTTTGCTCAATTAACACGTTAAATGCATGTATTCATGTCAAATCAGCTATAATCGGGAGCAAAAACGATTTGATAGTCTGAAAGACTATGGCTAATGCAGGACTCGTACATGTCATGACAGTTAACGCAAAAATGACGTAATTTAACATACAGGGTATTTTTTAATAACACAAATTGACATAAGTAACTAATCTATTGACGCGTAAGTACAAAAATGTACGCAAAATATACTGTTAGTAATCAAAGATATGTAGGTACCTATTATTTAATGGGTACCTATTATTTAGGGAGGGAAGGACACAAATAACATCTCGCTGTCCCAGCTGGTCTCGCCTGCTCGTGGTCCTCCTGCTGCTTAACGGAAGAGATAGCTACAGAGAAGGAAAACTTGAAACAAACCCGGCTCGGTGCCAGCCGTTATGCATCTGCAACCGAACCGGCTCCGCACGTATTGACTATGTCATTCCTGTGGGTCCAGCCGGCGAGGTCGAGAGAGTGACGTGGGTTTTGGGCATGCCCGCATTACTTACTCGCGTCCCAGGCGATGCAGCGTCCGTGGAGAGGTCACTTCACCCACTTCAGCTTGCTAAGTGGAAAACAACACGGAGAGTGGCAGTTACCGGTTCTAAGTCCAAACAGATAGGCGTTAGTGCGGACGCCAGGGGTCACTCTCGACAGTGGGAGGGTCCATTGCAGGCCCATTGACAAGTTATCGCCCGCTTTAAGCCGGGCAGCCCCCGGTCAGGTAGGTACTTGTCCGTCTCGGTACTGACTTGCTTCTAATGGGTGGTAGGAGCACTAGCAATTGCTAGACAGTTGGTTTCGTTAATAACTTCACCTGCTATCAAGAAAACCAACAAACCATGTCAAATTCGCCAATCCATGCGCCTGGGAACATGGAATGTCCGTACAATGAGGACAGGCTTTCCGAACACCGGTGAAAGCTTAAATTACGAGCAAAACCTTCGTAAAACCGCAGTTATAGACGCAGAATTGTCAAGGCTAAAGTGGAGATAGCTGCATTGCAGGAGACAAGACTGCCAGATGAAGGGTCCCTACGTGAATCAAATTACACGTTTTTCTGGAAGGGAAAAGATTCCTCTGCGCCGCGACAGCACGGAGTGGGTTTTGCAATAAATAATAAGCTGCTACACGCCATAGAAACCCCAAGAGGAGTGTCCGAGCGCATCATGGTTTGTCGCATTAACACGAACAGCGGCTTTATTATGTTAATCGCTGCTTACGCCCCAACATTGACCTCGTCCCCGAATTCAAAAGATCAGTTCTACGACCAACTAAACGAAACTGTCCGTGAAGTTCGCAAGGGAGACCGCCTACTGATCTTGGGCGACTTTAATGCTCGAGTGGGTCAATCACACACATCTTGGCCAGAGTGCATGGGCTGTCACGGCGTTGGCAACATTAACGAGAATGGGCAGCGCTTACTGGAGTTCTGTTCTCAAAATCTGCTCTGTATCACCAACACTTACTTCAAGGGCAAATTCATGCGCAAAGTCTCATGGAAGCATCCTCGATCCGGCCACTGGCATCAGCTGGACGTCATCCTTACCCGGAAAAAAGATCTTTCTGATATACTCCACACACGTACGTTCCATGGCTCAGATTGTGACACCGACCACTCTCTTGTAATCACTAAAGCAGCCTTTACTGCTAAAAGAATTCATTCGTCTCGTACCACCGGTCGTAAGAAGTTAAAGGTGCCAACATCCAGGTCCATAGAAATGGTTGAATCCTACAGTGATCTTGTACGCAAGCATACAGCTTGCTGGAATACAGACATGAATGCCAGTCAGGAGTGGACTAAATTAAAAAATCTTCTTACTGATACCGCAGCAGAGGCATTTGGTTACGTCAAACCATCAAAACACGATTGGTTTCAAGACAATATTTAACATCTTCAGCCATTTCTGGATGCCAAACGGGATGCAGCACTGCATCATCGTCTTAGTCCTAACGACAAAACGCGTGACAAATTAGCCAAAACTAAATCTGACCTGCAAATGAATACCCGCTACTTTGCTAATACGTATTTTCTCGAAGTGTGCAAAAGTATTCAAGCAAGTGCAGCTACGGGTAATTTCGCTGGTGTTTATTCGGGAATAAAGAAAGCTCTCGGTCCTATTCCTTCAAAAACAGCTTCTCAAAGAGGTAGACGGCACTGTGATTCTTGAACCAGACCGCCAACTTAAACGTTGGGTGGAACACTACATGCAACTTTATTCCGAACCTGTTGGAATACATCAAAATGCAATTGTGTCATTACCTAAATTGCCAACATGGAATGAACTTGATGATATTCCCACTATTGCTGACTATCACACTGCTGTCAATTAACTCAAGGATGGTAAAAGCCCGGGCAGTGATGGTACTCTCGCCGAGATCGTTAAATTGAAATGTGTGGCTCCTTTCCTTTTCAATTTTTTCGTGAAGTGTTGGAACGAGGAATACATACCCCAGGATATGCGCGATGCCAACATTATCACGCTCTACAAAGGGAAGGGTGACCGCGGCAATTGTAACTCATACCGCGGTATCTCTTTGTTGAGCATTGTCGGCAAATTGCTCGGCCGTATCATCTTGGCCAGGCTACAGAAACTGGCAAATCGTGTGTATCCTGAGTCCCAGTGTGGTTTTCGTGCAAACCGTTCAACAACTGACATGATTTTCACGTTACGTCAGCTTCAAGAGAAATGCAGAGAGCAAAAAACCCCCTTCCTGGCTGCATTTGTCGACTTAAACAAGGCCTTTGATACGGTGAGTAGAGAGGGATTGTACACAGTGCTACAAAGCGTTGGCTGTCCTCCAAAACTCTTACACCTAATTCAACTCTTTCACCTTGATATGAGAGGCTCTGTTGTTTACAACGGTAACACTTCGGCTCCTTTTGAAATGCGTAGACGAGTAAGACAGGGCTGTGTGTTGGCGCCTACATTGTTTGGAATCTTCTTCTCTGTACTTCTGAAAGTTACCTTTGGGGACACCACTCAAGGCATACATCTACACACCAGATCGGATGGTAAACTGTTCAACATCTCACTATTAAAATCCAAAAAATACCGCGAGGATTTGTATGTTGACAGTTTGCTATTTGCCGACGACGCCGCCTTCGTTGCTACGTCACCGGAGGAGCTTCAGAGTATGGTAGACAAATTTAATGCGGCTTGCAAACTCTTTGCAATGTCGATTAATGTCAAGAAGACAGTCGTAATGGCTCAAGGTGCAAATCAAGACCCAACAATACAGTTGGATGATTTGCCTCTGGAAGTTGTTGGAAATTTCTGTTACCTTGGATCAACCGTGACCAATAATCTCTCGCTGGATGCAGAGATTAACATTCGTATTGGCAAGGCATCTACGATGTTCGGGAAGCTCAGTACAAGAGCATGGGATAATAAACATCCAACCATAAACACAAAGATGATTGTTGATGAGGAACGGAAATTGAACAACTTCCGTATGCGCTGCCTTCGACGCATTTTAAACATCTCGTGGAAGGATCGAGTCACAAACGAGAAGGTACTTAGCATCGCACGTTTACCCAGTATCACAGCAATCTTGAAAAAGAGACGATTACGCTGGTTGGGGCACGTGCACAGGATGGAGCCCTCTCGTTTGCCACGTAAGACTCTCCTGAGCGAAATAGCACACGCTAAACGACCGGTTGGGCGACCAATGCTTCGTTTTAAGGATAGCGCAAAGCGAGACATGTTGTCCTTCCGGATCGTTCCCACCAACTGGGAAAGGGAGGCCGAAGATCGCGACCAATGGAGGAAAACCCTGGGTGAAGGGGTAGTTGCACACGATGAAGCGTGGTTTAGCCTTCTTCACACTAGGCGAGAACTGAGACACCAGCGCGCCGCTCTCCCACCTTCGTCACCGGGCACGGCATTCTCCTGCCAGCTATGCGGTCGCGGCTGCCGCTCTCGCATTGGACTTAATAGTCATTTGCGGAAGTGCCGCACTCTTAATATGGACGCTGTTTAAACCATCATATTATTGATGTTACAGGCCAATGATGATGATTATTTAATAAACTAACAATGTAAGAAGCAGGGGGGTATTTACACACTTCGGGGTAATTTAAACTAATACAAATATCTTCCATGTTTTACAATATTAACTAGTCACACGTCACACACAATACACACAACACATCTTTTTCGCTATCTGGACATATATGGCACTCTAGTTAATAATAATGTAGTTAGTTAGTTTAAATGATCCCGCAGTTTAAATTGCCCCCTACACCTTATTAACTAGTTTAGTGAAAAGCTTATCAGTAATTTTTGAGTTTATCGCGAACATACCGGCAGACAGACCCGACGGGGGACTTTGTTTTATTAAAGTCAAAGTTAAATATACATACTTTATTCATGTAGGCCTAGTAACACTTAAGGTGTTAGTGATTGTACTAATTAACAGGCAACACAGTTGACAATTGGTAGACCTTCCATGCAATAAGTTTTTCGATAATATGTAGATACTTACTTAAAAGAATGTGTTTAAAAGTACATATCTACCTATGTTGTTTGTTGAGTAATGTCTTGTAATTTCACAGGTAATCGGGCCACGAGCTGGTAAGTGCGCTTATTACCGCAATCCAGAGTACTATTCTTTCCATCACATGTCATTCTTCGACTTGCATATGGTTTTGGGTGAATATAGAAAACCTCAGATTTGTACCGGTCGAAAACCAACAATCATTTGATACTTTTTGAATGTGTAATATCTAAGAACATTAAAATATTTTCGTTTAAATGTAACGCCTAAACTATCCATTTTCATTGACTGCATTAAATATGGCATTTTGATTGTGTAATAAAATACTAAAAAATGAAATAAAAATGTTATCTAGTTCTAAGTATTATCTACAACAAACAACTCTAAGAATAAAATTATCAACCAAAGACGAATTTTGATTTCTATTTGCGTACCTAGACGCGTATATTTCGAACGCACTTTAGATAGAAACGAATATAAAGTTACACGAACATGTTATTCTATTTAAAATATTTATTTCATATAATCACAAAGAAAGAAATAAACAAACATAATAAAACTTAAAAATCTATTCTATTTAGTAAGCACTATAACAAGTTTGAAACAGTAAGCTCAGCTACTTACGAATTAAGTATTCAAATTGCATAACCCTTTCGGACTCTCGAACTGTCAGTGAAAGTCAATGATAATAAATCAGCCCATCCAATTGAATTAGCAGGAAAACCAAACACAACGCGATCATACAACACCATTGTTATGACATGAAAAACAATATATCAAGATGATGAATGTGACGTCAATAATTAGTAGTCATCGTCTTGCTAATTGCGTGGTTGCGTTCCACCGGCTGTGATATAGCAACTTGTTCGTCTGACAGGTTGCTGCGAGCGCAGAAAAACCGCCTTTCTCTCATGCACCATTGCACATTGTTGTTATTTGGTGCACAATATTCCTGTGCGATATTTGCATGGCATGAAAATTATGGTTCTGATAATAACAAGCGGCCTAGCCAAGGTGGCAATCGCTTGCGCTTCGCCATCGAATCGCTTTGTGTCTCTACCTCTCTTGCATATTAGTGTGACGGTGACAGTTGCATTTCGTTCGCTACGGAGCGCCAGCGATTGGCATGTTGACTGCTATAGTTATTGGGCACTATACATAGTAATTGGCCACTCCTAACAAATCAGAAAGAAACAAGCCAATAGAAGTCTTATTGTTAAGTACCCTACGTGCGACTGATCGTTATGGGTTAAATTAAAATATTGACACTTATTGTAGGTATCTTGTAGTACTTATATAATTTAATGAACGCGGAATACCTATTATACTTGCCGCAAATCTTATAGCGAGAATCACAAAAATAATGCAGGTTGTATTACGCATATAGTCATTTTATATTTAGTGACAAATTTGTGAACGTAAAAATCGTGAGGAAATTGCATTACAGAAGCAAGGAAATCTAAAGTTGTACATGAAGTTCTTCACCGACAAGAATAATAGTTACAGTTGTATTTTTAAGGTGTCTGAATTTTACTAAAGACCTCTTCATACAATCATATTATTATTATTTGTTAGCCAGTTGTGTCACACTGCTAGGCAAAGGCCTCCCTCTCTTTCTTCTACGCGTCTCGTTCTATGGCAATATTAGGCCAATCTTTCCGAAAGACGTCAAGATCGTGCCGCCACCTCCTTCTAGGTCTGCCGTGACGCCGCACTATGTTTCAGATATACTTAATAATAAAAAAACTACTGATGATAAGAAAATATTTGGTTTCAAAAGTAGCCTTCGTGTACCTTCAAGCTGCCAATCTCATTTCATAACAGTTTAGATTCATTTAACAGGTGAAGAACATTGAGATAACACCGACAGATTTTTGAGTGAGATACGGTACTCTCCAACTTCATGTGTATTACTTATTGGAGTTATTGGACTTGCAAGTAGGTGAACAATTGTACATTTTTCACTATGCCTAACTACATGTACTGTTTTATAGAATTGGTAATATTGATCAACTCTATATTGAAAACACATTAAAATATTCATCATCATCCTGTCCTGGACGGTTTCGATTGGGATTTATACTAGTTACTGAGAGCGACGATCATGAGCTCTCAGATGGCTGACGTGGCTACGCCATTCACTGCAAAAAAGGCTTTTTTTGCAGTGAATGTACGGCCACACTCACTGCAGGTCAGCACCCCTCCGACAGGTGATCAGGTCTTTAACTCGTCACGCTTCGCGTCGAGTTCCACTCGCCTCTGCTCGTCGAAGGCTTGCACTTTTTACTCACTGTATGCCTCCACTTCGGTCGATCTTGTGCCGAAGTCTCCCAGTGCGATGGTTCAATGTCACATCTTCGCATGTGGCGCTTCAGAACATCTTTGTAGCGTAAAATTTGGCCGCCCTGTTTCCGCTTCCCACTTTGCAACTCCGAGTAAAAGATGCTTAGCAACTCTGTCATTGGACATACGGGAGACACCACACCATCACAGCTGGCGTTGCATTAGATAGGCTTCAAGAAAGACATAATGTAAATATAGTAGCGGAAATATCGAAAACCAACTAAAATGAAATCTAAGGCATATTAGGCGGCATTTTGACATCCCAGTTCCTATAGATATAGGAACTGGGTTCTCCTTTTGTTCCAGAGCAAAAAAAGCATGTTAACACTCAAGGTATAAGGCTATTCTAGTCATTCCAAGATGTTTGGCAGCTGTATATTATACCTATAGGTGAGCAAGTACTTTATTATCACGGACATTCAACTTATGTTAGTAAAGTAATTAAATTCTTTCTTTGTAACACCGGTTTGAAAGAGGACTATACATCTGACTTCCTTTTTGAATGATTATGAATGCTATGTGATAACATGTCGTTGTTACTTAGCCCATGTTTATATCATTTATATGACTGAATGTCTAACCTAATAGCTGCCAACAAACTCAAGCGGTTGCGGGCATAAAATAAGTTATTTGCGGTGAAAATTGAACACTGTTGTTATAATAAACGACAGATTTCTAGTTCAGATTTCTACAATATTGCTGCCCGAAGCGCGGGTTTCCATAACGGCAAACAGTTTATGGAACTATGATATTAGCAGGCAGCGGATGGATAGTCTGACCAAGCTAACTCTGCACAGACTTGGCAAAGTAAGAAAGTGTCACCATAAACGTCTAACTTCTATGAATATTTGACGTTGGTCTGTACTTACAATTTTTAAATTAAGAAAAATTAAAAATATTAGCAGACGCTTAGTATAAAAATAAAGCTTGAGTTTATTTAGTAGATATCTCTGGGATTATTTATCAGTTAACTGTATCGCCGGTATTCACCAACTATCAAACAAACATCTTCATATAAATAATGTAATAAAACATTAAGCTTGTATCTCAACATAATCCATTCTGTACCTACTGAAATACTTACGAGTTTTTTGAACATGGTGACAGATTAGATGGGTTTTGGTTACACTGACGATTTAGTTAATTGGTTCACTTGATTTACAGCAATTTTATTAATAAATTATGGTTGTTTTTATTAGCCATATGTACAGGTAGAGATTTATTCGCCCAACTGTTTCGAAAAAAAATATATGCCCTTACGCAACTGAAATAAATCCATAGTTACTCACTCAATACCAAATGTGGGTTAATAAAATATACACAAACAGACAAACGACAAAATGACCTAAAAACTCGTACGTTAAGCTTAGATAATGCCATGTGTGAGAAGTAATCAATACCATTAATTTTCTATTTGTTTATACTTACGGTGAGCCATAGACGTGAAAATATTACGGATCTATCACCATGCAAAGTCGCATGATCAAATTAAGTTTCATATTACAAACCTAATTACACTTTTCAGCTGGAATTGAATATACTTCCAATTTCTTAAAAGCAACAATGCTGCACCCGTATTAATTGCTACACTATTTACAATGTACCTACCTATGGTAATGACAATGAGTAACATGATATGGGGATGTAGATAGGGTGCGTGACGTATCTCAGCCACAGTAATCCAAACGTCCACTTTCTCCAATAAATATTATAATGTCAATAATATATACAACACAGAAGGAATGTCCAAAGTTCGGAAGATAGAAACACAGAAGGTAACAGTACGGAAGAAATATAGAAATAGAAATAAAGCGTCAACAAAAGCAAAAGCGATAGCGAACGTAATGCGTCTAGCGGTCACAAGCGACATGCGTTTCGCGTCAGTAATGTGCATAGACTGAAGCGGGGCGCGGCGATGGCCGGCCGGCACAGGAGCGGGTCTCAGAACCGGCCGCTCTGAACAAAGGAATGCTATCGCGGTGCGCGTGTGCATTGCACCCGACTTGTTGGCACCGTCAAGAATTGACGGACGATATGAAAATATAACGTGTATATTATTATTGTATAAATGTAAATATATGTATAAAATGTATGTAAATAAATATTTGTATATATTAATATTATTTTTTATATAAGTGTATTAATATTAGTTAAGTGTAGTGTAGGTATAAGTGTAAGTGGGAAAGTAGCCCACATCACTCCCCCCCAGAGACCTGGTTAAGGGCAATAATAATCTGGGAAACGTACTTGCCTTCCCGAACGAGTAGTTTTAGGTACGTTAGCCTGACTTGGCCCAGGGTCACTATGCTGCCTCCCGCGCAGGATGTTTTCTGGTGCGGCAGGTGTGGTCGACCCCTGATCAGCGAGCTTCAAGTCCTCGGACAGGTAATGCGCTGGTTTTAATCGGTCGATGGTCACGGTAACCGGTTTGCCTTTAATGAGGAGTTTAAAAACTTTATCAGTCCTCTCCAGGACTTTGTGCGGGCCTGAGTATACAGGCGTTAGAGGAGCGCGTGAAGCGTCTTCGCGAAGGAAGACGTATTCAGCTGTCGCTAACTCTTTAAACACAAAGATCCTGTCCTTGCTGTGGCGTGAAGCTGGCGTAGGCTTCAACTTCGAGGCGAATGAGCGTAACCGTGCGGTAAAATCGGTGACATCAGTGGTACCGGGTACGCTTGGGTCAAAAAATTCGCCTGGAAGTCGCAGCGGCTCGCCGTAAAGCATTTCGGCTGAGGACGCTTGTAAGTCCTCTTTAAAAGCACTGCGTATGCCGAGAAGCACTTGAGGCAATACCTCGGACCAATTGGCGTCAGCATGGCATGTAATGGCGGCCTTGAGCTGCCTGTGGAAGCGTTCCACAATGCCATTGCATGCTGGATGGTACGCGGTCGTGCGTCTATGCTGGAAGCCGATGGCCTTAGATAGATATTGAAACAGTGTGGACTCAAATTGTCGGCCACGATCTGTGACAATATCTACAGGACACCCAAACCTGGATATCCAGCCAGCCAATAATGCCTTGGCCACCGTCTCTGCCGTGATGTCCGCTATTGGTACGACCTCTGGCCACCGCGTAAAGCGGTCTATGGCCGTCAAGCAATAGCGGAAGCCTTGTGAAACAGGGAGGGGACCGATTAGGTCAATATGTACCTGTTGAAAGCGAGCCCGAGGGAGTTCAAATGTGCCTAGAGGTGCAGACACATGACGGCTCACCTTAGACCGTTGACATGGCACGCAAGCTCGTGCCCAGTCTCGGCAGTCCTTCCTTACGCTGGGCCAGACAAAACGCTGGGCTACAATCTTAGCACTTGTGTTGGCACCAGGATGACTTAAGGAGTGGAGACTGTCGAAAACGGCTTTTCGGTACTGCTTGGTAACGAATGGTCGGGGAGTCGGCGTACTGACGTCGCAGTACAAGGGTTCAGGGCTACCCGGGAATGGCATTCTTACCAAGCGCAGGGATGACGAGGCCAAGTACTGAGCAAGCTCGGGATCAGACACTTGAGATCGAGCTAGGTCGGCAAGATCGAATGGTATCGCCAGTTCTTCAATCCGAGATAAGGTGTCGGCCACGACATTGTCTTTGCCAGATATGTGCCTTATGTCGGTGGTGAACTGGGATATGTAGTCCAAGTGTCTAAACTGCCTAGGCGAACAGTTATGTTTCCTCTCATGGAAAGCAAAACTGATCGGCTTATGGTCAGTATAAATCGGGAAGTGCCTCACCTCTAGCATATGCCGAAAATATTTAATACCCTCGTAGATCGCAAGCAGTTCGCGATCATACGGCGAGTATTTGGTCTGGGATGGACTCAGCTTCCGAGAAAAGAAAGCCAACGGCTGCCATACCTGGTCCTGCAGCTGCTGCTGCAGTACTGCACCCAGTGCCACGTCTGATGCGTCTGTGACCAACGCCAGCTTAGCCCGACAATCGGGATGAGCAAGTAATGCTGCGTTGGATAGGCTTTCCTTGGTCTCGTTGAAAGCCTTCAGAGCATCGCCGGTCAGGTTGATGGGTTTGGAACCTTTGACTGCTCCACCCAGGAGTGCGTTGAGAGGTGCTTGGATTTGGGCGGCATGTGGCAGGAATCGCCTGTAAAAGTTGGCCATACCCAAAAAATTTCTCAGCTGCTTGACGTCCTTGGGTGGTGGAAAGTCACGTATGGCTTGGACTTTCGTGTCTAAGGGTTTGGTACC